>NW_017675657.1:0-44192 GCF_001879085.1 Nicotiana attenuata
TGAAAGTAAAGTGCACAAAGATTTTTACGTGGAAAACACCTGGCTCAAAAGGTGAAAAAACCACGACCTACTACTCAGTAGGATTTTCCCAAACTCCACTAAAATCACTGAGCCAAAAACTGCATTTACAAAACTCTTTGTAAACCTAAGGATTAACTCTAATCCCAGTGTAGCACACAGCCTCAACTGTTCCGACACTTTCAAGTTAACTCTAACTTGAATACTCAGAGTACCTAATACAATTGCTTCTAAGAAAGCTGAAAGGTACAATATGAAAACCTACTACAATTGAACTAGACTTAGAATAAACACAATGATGAAACTGGTTCTTCTATCTTAGTTCATGTAGCTTCAGACGTGCACACTTGTATCTCGCATATGTTGCTTGCAAATCAGACTTGATCTTTTTGCTCTCAAATATGCTTAACTTCTGCTTATGTGCAATCACCTGTAAAAGAGAACAATCGTTATATTTATAGAGTTAGTAATCAGAGTTTGATAAGAACTCGAATTGTGGATCCTTTGACAATTCGAGTCCAAGAACAACTCTAACTCCTAATCCATATTCTTGATCCGGATGTAATTCTCTTTTCATAAGGAGACTTCAACTCCTTATCCTATATGCAATCTTTTCGATCGAATCAGAAGATATTCATCAAGATATTGCTGCTTGATCTCAAGGACTTATCTTCTTCACGTGCATCTCATGTGTATGGGCCATAACAAGTGTGTCTCCTTAGATGAACCTGGTCCTTTACTGAGTTCGTTTGTCATTCTTCAAAACTTCAACTGATCTTGGGCCAACATGCCTTAATGACGAGAAATTGGACCCTCCAATTTTGCCGTATACAGATAGACTTCGCGTTTCCTAGAACGAAGCGATGGGAAATGATTTTGATGCCCAACTCTTCAGGCTTCCCAATGTGACATCATACTGATGATGCAACGTGTGACATAAGCCTTCACGATAACTGGGACATACCATGGACTTGTCATTTCGACGTCATTCAATGCACTTTTGATTCCCATTCTTCAAAGTGACAGTACCGCCGTCGATTCAGTTTTCAATAAATGCATTGATTGCGCATGTCGATCCGTCTTTCAAAGGAATTGATGGTCGTGTTATCACCCCTGTAAATGGGGGCATTCCGGCACTACCTCTTTATCCAAGTGCCTTTCTCCATTCATTCATCCCTTTCTTCTCACTATATTCCTCTATTTCTAACCATCATGTTTAGGCTTCATGGCTTTAAGGTTGCATGGCAGCATTTTCATTAGCTGTGTGATGGCCTTCTGCCTGAGTTTTCTCTTGTCGAGCGAGATTATACCATCTTGTCGTTGTTCTTGTTGTTGTTATGCCTGTTACTGCTGTCGTTATTGGCTCGAGGTGATGATACAGGGGCGGCCAACTTCTTCCGATCTGGAAGGAAGTTTGGACTCTGCACCGCTGCTCGGGAGAGTGTTTGGATTATACACCGCTGCTCACTCTCCTACCCTAGCCTGGTGTGGCAATTCATCTCTCGGGTTTTTTCCTATGGGATAAAATGGCACAATCGGCCGCTGAGCTTGCACTGCACGACGCCCCGGAATGTGGACTCGGAGCAGCCATGCAAGTAGGGTTGGTGCCCGCCGAATCTTCAACCTTTGGCTTCGGCGGGCTATGTCGCTTTTTTCTGCCTTTTCTACATCCTCCCCTTTTCCTCTTCTTCATTTTCTCCCTCAAAGATATTATTCCGTGGGATCAAGATGGGAACCTAGAGGAGGTGGCGGTCGAAGTATCACCATCGAGGATGCAAGTTCGAGGAGGTGGCGCTCAGAGATGCTGCTACTGGAGATGAACCTTCGAGAGTAGACTAGGCTCTTAGGCTTTTACTATGGGTGTGTAACCTTTTGCTTCTTTGTTTCTGTGTAAGGATCCCTTGTGGGCTTTTGTAATCATATGTAAGGGCTCTTCGCAGGCTATTATAACCAAACATTTATGAATATAAAGATTTTTTCTCAACTTTCATCTTTGATGCTTGCCATATTCTTTTACATTTGTGGAGACTCTGAATGTATGCCTCTATTGACTGATGTTAGGCTAGAAACCCGTGTTTTAGCCGTGGTATTACATTCCAATGATTGTGTTTTTACGTGTGTTTGAGCTCAAATGATAGTGAATTACACTTAGTACGTGTTTTATGCCTTGCAGGAAGCGATCCGGAGCTCAAAAGTTTATTTGGAGCTAAATTGATAAATTTGGAGCTTTGAAGTCTGAGTAAAAGCCCAATACATTAAGCCGGGATCGTGTTCGGGGGTCGTGTACCAAGTCTGGATGTTAAAAGAGGACGAAATAAGTTTAATCTGAGAAAATTGCACTGTTGCGCCGCATGGGGCGCCACAAGGCGCGGCGCAGCAGTGTAAAATGGTGACTGACTTGAAAAGATGAAGTTGCAGCTAAAATGCACTACCGCGCCGCATGGTGCGGCGCAGGATGCGGCGCGGCTGTTCAATTTTTACAGAGCGAAGTCCTAGTTCGCGCAGGAAAGGGTGTTTTCGTCTGGGCCCGACCCTACTTGGTATAAATACATGAAAACTGCTATTTTGAAAAGTGGGACATACTTTTGACACAGATTGTACCTAAGGAAGCAGAGACACAATAGGAGCAAGGCGGGGAATTCTTCTACGAGTTTTTCATTCCTCTTCCTATTTTTCATTGTTGGTTATGACTTTTAGTATTGTAGTTTTACATGCTATTATGAATAGCTAATTTGTTATCTAGAGTTTTGATGGAACCTTTTGTAGGATAAATTCTTGTTATGTTTTTATATAATTGAGTCGTAGCTTTTCTCTATTTGTTCAACTACGTTTATATTGTGGTTGGTTGAAGAGCTCTCAATTAGTTGTGCCTATTTAGTATGTATTACTCGGGAGAGAGTGCATATTTAGGTAGTTGTTGAACAACATCACTCCCAAAGTATAAGAGGGATCTATAACTGCGGGTTTAAAAGTGGAATTAGGGATAACGAAGCCTTGGGTGCAATCTAAAGTGAGCTGTAATAAACAAAGCCAGCTAGCGTAACTCGGTAGTGCGTCTAGTAAATTGTGGTAATTACTCGGAAGAGAGTTACGACAGTGAGAGCGCTCATGATCGGTAGAGAATACTTAGGCGAAATTATAGAAGACATAGCGGGAAGGATTTTTTTTCCGACAATTGGGAAAATCATAACTCTAGACCTCCTTAATCTTTTCTCCAACTTGTAGTATTTTTAGTGTTAATTTATTATTTTAATTTGTTAGTTAGTTAGTTAAACGCAAGATTCTTAATACTTATAACATAGGAATTGTTCAAACTTGTCTTCTTTGCAATATTGAACAACTATAGCTAAATCTTAGTTCTCTGTGGGATTCGACTCCGGACTTGTAAATCGGATTATATTTGCAACGACCGCTTAGTCCTTTTTATAAGCCATAGTTGGGCGTGATCAAATTTTGGCGCCGTTGCCGGGGAACTAACGGTGTAGTTGTAGCTGTATATATTGCTAGGTTACGAGTTTGAACTTTTATTTTGTATTTTTTTTATATAACTATCGATTTGAGAAACATGGCATCTTGGAATTATGGGAATTTAGGTGTAGATAATTCTACTATTTGATCTCCATACATATTGTGAAGGAAACCACCCGTGGCAAAATTTTCAAAACGTTCCTAAGAGCGAGTTATGTGCACCAACTCAATCTTATTTGTGGAATGTGTGTGATGTGTGTGGTGGTAAAAATGGTCACCTTCATGGTTGTGCTTATATTTCTTATTTTCCCCCAACCCCTTACTATGATGGTTCTACCTTTTCTTGTGAAGTTAATAGGAATAAAGAACCTGGGAATGCGGACCTGAAGGAGATCAAAGATATGCTAAAGTGTCTTCTGGAACAAAACAATGAGAAACAATTGCACATAGAAAGGCAAGAGGCAACTATTCGCAAGTTGGAGGCTCAATTGAGTTAAGTGGTTGGAGCTTTTAATGCTCAACAAGCCAATATTGAGGATAGCAGCCAAGAAGAGCATGAATTTGAGGTGTTAATTGGGGAGGTCAGAGTAGAACATCAACAACCTAGCCAACTACAATTTGAGGATGTCAATGTTGAAGAAGTGAGACTAGAGCCAACCAAGGACTTTGAGGATATAAATTTTGTTGACTCTAGTATCATTGATGTTGAGGATGTTGAAAGTCCTGAAGTTCATGTGTTTGAGCGCATTGGTCCACACTCCAAGCATTTTTCCACATTATGTTTGGATGATGATATGGAAATAGAGTCATCTGAACCAATTCGAAGAGTCAAGGAATGAGGAACACGATGCATATATTCTGGAATTATTCTTGCCAGAACGTCAGGATTACATACCTCATACAAAGGCCAATGAGTGCAGAATATTACATTATTTCCTTGGGCCAGTTAGATTCGTTCCACCGCCCCATGACCATAATCATAAGCTTGAATCAAAACTTGGGGTTCAATTCATAAGCTCAAGGTGGAGGCAAAAAGTGATTCGCGTCGTGCCGCGACGTTAAATCAAGTGCTTGTTGGGAGGCAACCCAGCTTTATTATTTTTTTTTATTTTTTTAATTGTATTATTTTTGTAGTGTCAATTTTTTTTTATTTTCTAGGAGCATGGAAATCAAAGGTATTGGAAAGATGCAACAGCAAACCAAATGGTTAGAACTAAGTGTGAGGTACCCGCACGAAGGACCAAGCTTGGGAGAAGTCTGAGTACCCCATGAATTGCTAGTGCTTCGGCCTTTGACCTACCAGGGAGTTTCTTTTACCCTCTTGTATGTATGGGTGTGCATTGGGGACAATGCACAATTTTAAGTGTGGGGTGAGGAGATTGTCTGGGTGACTTTTCATGCTACTTTAGCTCTGTTTGTTTAATTAAATAATTTTTTTTTTAAAAGATTGGACTTTTCCTGATGACGGATCTTCTAGACAGTTTTCTTGAGGGAAGTAAGCTAATGAAAATATCAAAAAGATTTTTTTTTTTGTTTTAGGTAGTGTAGTAACTCCCCCTTGGTTTTTCTTGGGGCCACGGTTCTTTTCCAAGGGTTTTATTTGAAATGTAGTTAGTTTTTTTTTAGGAATAGGAGCCATTGTGTTGTGTTTTGAATTGAAGCAATATCTCTTGACTTTGTTATGACTTTAGAATAGTGAATACTTTGGTTGTGACGCTTAGGCTCAGTTTTTGACTCTTGTATAAGTACCTTAAATTGTATGATTTTAAATTTGCTTAACTGCTTTGACTAGAGTGTCTTGATGAAACCAATCCTGAGTGAGTTATGTGCCATGTGTGTGTAAGGATTTGTGTTATTCTGTGCATTGCATTTGATGCCTAGAACTTGTCCCGTGTGTTTGCAAAGCGAAATAGTAGTTTTGTTCAGTCTAGGAAGTGATATAGGCATTTCTTTGTTGAGCCAGATAAGTATATTTTACCCTCCTAATTGTTATGTATCGTAGTTAACCCATTTGAGCCTCTAATCCTATTTCTTTGGCAACCACATTACAAGTCTTACCCAATTGTTTGAATGGACTATCTATTTGAACCTTTTAACCTCTCATAAGCACTTGAATTGTGATGATTTATGTAAAAGTTAAAGTGTGGAGTGGTTGGTTTGGCTTTTGAGTGGAACTAATGAAACCAGGAGAAAGGTGCAGTGTTTTGAACAAGTAAGAGCCACTTGAATTGAAAAAAAAATATAGTTGTATTGCTGTGAAAAAAAAAAGTATTTCTTTGATAAGTGGTGGCTCTTGATGTAAGTGTGCTTAAAGAAGAATGGGGTAATACACATTGATGTGAAGGTGGAGTTTTGGTTTGACATAAGTATGGGGTTTAAATGTTAAAGTGTATGTATTAAAGTGCTTAGGGAGGTGTAGTCACTCTGTTATCTAAATGTATCCTACCCGTCCCGCAGCCTACATTACAACCAAATAAAGTCCTACTTGATCCTAGACTGAATAAGCTCGATTAGTTGAGTAGTACACTACGGGCAAGCCTATGGTGCATCTTTTGTGGCATATGAATGTTATTTTCTGAGAGTGAGTGAATTCTTTCTATCTTGTATTCCTAAATGTTCTTAAATCTTATTGTGTGGGACTACTCTCATTGGTTGTGTGAGGGCACTTGATTCATGAAGGAAAGGTAATGTCGTTGACCTCTATGTTAGAGTAAGTGGGCGAGTGATAATGCATGGTACTTGAGAGTCAAATCTTGAGGTTAAGATGTTACGCTTTTGTGCTTAATCTATTTTAAATATTCTTGGCATAATGAATTTGGAGAGTTGTTTAAAAAGGTCGTGTCTATATAAAGTGATGTTTGATTGCTCGAGGACGAGCAATGGTTTAAGTGTGGGGTGTTGATGTTAGGCTAGAAACCCGTGTTTTAGCCGTGGTATTACATTCCAATGATTGCATTTTTACGTGTGTTTGAGCTCAAATGATAGTGAATTACACTTAGTACGTGTTTTATGCCTTGCAGGAAGCGATCCGGAGCTCAAAAGTTAATTTGAGCTAAATTGATATATTTGGAGCTTTGAAGTCTGAGTAAAATCCCAATACATTAAGCCGGGATCGTGTTCGGGGGTCGTGTATCAAGTCTGGATGTTAAAAGAGGACGAAATAAGTTTACTCTGAGAAAATTGCACTGTTGCGCCGCATGGGGCCGCAAGGCGCGCGCAGCAGTGTAAAATAGTGCCTGACTTGAAAATATGAAGCTGCAGCTAAAATGCACTACTGCGCCGCATGGTGCGGCGCGACTGTTCAATTTTTACAGAGCGAAGTCCTAGTTCGCGTAGGAAAGGGTGTTTTCGTCTGGGCCCGACCCTACTTGGTATAAATACATGAAAAAACGCTATTTTGAAAAGTGGGACATACTTTTGACACAGATTGTACCTAAGGAGGCAGAGACACAATAGGAGCAAGGCGGGGAATTCTTCTACGAGTTCTTCCTTCCTCTTCCTATTTTTCATTGTTGTTTATGACTTTTACTATTGTAGTTTTACATGCTATTATGAATAGCTAATTTGTTATCTAGAGTTTTGATAGAACCTTTTGTAGGATAAATTCTTGTTATGCTTTTATATAATTGAGCCGTAGCTTTTCTCTATTTGTTCAACTAGTTTATATTGTGGTTGGTTGAAGAGCTCTCAATTAGCTATGCCTATTTAGTATGTATTACTCGGGAGAGAGTGCATATTTAGGTAGTTGTTGAACAACATCACTCCCAAAGTATAAGAGGGATCTATAATTGCGGGTTTAAAGACGGGATTCGAGATAACGAAGCCTTGGGTGCAATCTAAAGTGAGCTGTAATAAATAAAGCCAACTAGCGTAACTCGGGAGAGTGCGTCTAGTAAATTGTGGTAATTACTTGGGAGAGAGTTACGACAGTCAGAGCAATCATGATCGGTAGAGAATACTTAGGCGAAATTATAGAAGACATAGCGGGAAGGATTCCGACAATTGGGGAAATCATAACTCTAGACCTCCTTAATCTTTTCTCCAACTTGTAGTATTTTTAGTGTTAATTTATTAGTTAGTTAGTTAAACACAAAAATATTAATACTTATAACGTAGGAATTGTTCAAACTTGTCTTCTTTGCAATATTGAACAACTATAGCTAAACCTTAGTTCTCTGTAAGATTCGACCCCGGACTTGTAAACCGGATTATATTTGCAACGACCGCTTAGTCCTTTTTATAAGGCATAGTTGGGTGTGATCATTGACTATTGTCAATATCTAACTCGGGTGTGAGTATTCTTTCTGGCCTTCTGTCGATAAAAACGGCACCTCTCGGAACCCTCTGTTGTTCCTCGGACCAAGCTTGAATTGGTCCGATAGACTCGGGCCGTCGGGACCCTTACCTTGAGTTATATGAAAATAATACCTCGAGCCTTGAAATTTTCATGAGCGGTCTCCGAGTGAGGGTTAGCTTTAGGCACCTGGAAACTTGCATTGAACTTGGTGTAGATAACCTTTAAGGCGTTGTGGATAGGTCCCAGATGAGGGGTTGCCCAGATTTAGGCAATATCCTGAGGTCGAACCCTTATGGACGGAGCTCGAAATGCTTATTTTTCTTCTTGAGAGGAGCCTTCTGGGTACTATCTCGAATCCCGCAATGGTGCTAAAGGCTTCCTGGAGCCTAACTTCCTTTTGGCGGAGGTCCTTGAGGTCGGGTACCACCTCGGGGCTGGAGATGATGCCGTTGGCTTCTTAAAGCCTAGCTTCTTTTTGATGGAGGTCCTCGAGGTCAGGTACCACCTAGGGATTGGAGATGATGTCGTTAGCATCTTAAAGTCCGGCTTTTTTTTATGGAGATCCTCAAGGTCGGGTACCACCTTGGGACTGGAGATGATGCCGTTGGCCTCTTAAAGCCTAGCATTTCCTTGATAGAGATCTTCGAGGTTGGGTACCACCTCGAAACTTACGGCGAAATCATTGGCCTCCCGTGACCTAACTTGGCCTCCCGGGGCCTAACTTTCCTTTGAAGGAGGTCCTCGAGGCAGGGTACCACCTCGGGACTTGCGGCGAAAGTCGTTGGCTTCTTAGGTAGGCGGACCGCTCTTCATATATATAGGGTGGGTCGCTTCTACTTCTTGGGAGATCCCACTATTTTTAGATAGTTATCCTTCCGTTTCGGCGTTGGGCTTTTCATTACCTTGGCGCTAAAGTATTTGCATAGGTTCTTGCTTTGGTTCTCTAGTCCCGCCATAGCCATGACTGCTACATCGGGGTCTATCCGGCAGAGAGGGGAGAGTTTCGCTCTCGGTGCTCAGGATCAACGAGAGTTTACCTTGAAGATTATTTCTTCGATAAGAGAGGAGCACCTTGAGTTAGTGAGGAGAGACTGCGGATGGGGGGAGAAGGTAGCGCTACAGGTACTTTCCCCAGATGAGGGCATCGCGGGTCCTGCCGATGGATTCCTGAATGTGTATGGGTCCCCTTGATAGGGTTGTGCTTGACTTCTGCTTAAAGTACCGGGTTACCTTGGCGCAGATACACCCGTCGTTTTGGCGAATAGTGTTGATGATGAGGTTCTTTGCGGAGAAGGCGGGGCTCGAATTCACGCTCAGTCATCTCGTTAGGTTGTACCAGACCTTTCACCACCGAGGTCTACTAACCTTGCGGTGCCAGTCCGCCACGCCCTTCGTTGTTGACGATGAGGAAGATGGAGATCGGGAGTGGATGAGTCGGTTCATTCGGGTCCGAACGGCTGACGTTATCCCCGTGGAACTTATGCCATTCCCCGAGGAATGGAACTATACACGTAAGTGGTACATCCCGCGCCTTCCCAAATTTGTTTATGGAGAAGGCTAGTCTTGTAACCGTGTTTTTTCCTTTTCTGTAGCGGTTTCATGGACGTCGGGAGACGTTCCTGATCTGCCTGGTTGGGTTCGGGAGTTGTCAACCCACTCGACTTTTGAGGAGCGCAAGTGGCAAGCTTCATCTCGGGGCAGATGGGAAATAAAACTTCTCGGTGTGTGTTTGTACAACTTTTTCCTTTCCCTTCGTTCATTTGGAGAAACATTTTTCCTTCTCTGTATTAATATTGCTGCCGTAGGTATCGGAGAGCCTTCTGAGGCGAGGCCGTCCTCCTACGGAGAGGGGGAGGGGTTTCCAGCTCCTGGGCTAAAGAACGACAATAATAAGCGGGATATGCATTCGCTGGGCGATGGCGCTCAGAGTAAGGCAAAACGGTGCCGGGGCTTCGAGACAGAAATATCATCTGAGCCTGTCGCGCCTGTAATTCCTGATTCTGGAAAGGTGGTTCCTCCGAGCGATCGTGCCTCGACCGGAGTCGATTCTTCTAGGGCCAAGGGAGCTAGATTAACAGATGTGTGCTTGGCCTCCGAGGAAGTTCGACGGCTTCACTTCGCGGTGAGTTAGACATAGGCCTTTTGAATCCCACGTCTTCCTTTCCTTATTGAGTTTTCCTTTGCAGGCCTTTGACAGGCTTAGGTCTGAGCTGCTTCATCATGGAGCCCGGCTCCGGAAAGCTTTGGATGAGGATAGATCCTTCAGGCTCTTTTGCGAGGAAAAGGAAGTCGAGCTGGCGCACTTGCTATATGAGGTGTGCCGAAGCTCGAATTACGAGGGCTACTTGATGGAGTAGGTAATCTTCTGTCCCGGGTGAGTGTGCATTCCGCCTTTTGGCTTCTGAGGCTAACACTTCGTCTATTCCAGTTGCAAAAAAAGACGGAAGCCCTGGAACGTCTTCGGGAAGAAGTTGACCGAGTCAAGAATGACTGTGACGAGCTAAGAGTTCGGGCGGAGGTTCAAACTTCAGAGGAGAAGGGTGCCTTGGCTAAAGTTTCTGCCCTCGAGGTTCAACTCCGCTTAGCTCGTGATAATGCTTTAGTTCAAGCGAATATGATCACGAAGCTTAAATCCGTGCTTCCGAAGGTCAGGGCTGAGATCGTTGATGCCTGGACCGGAGCAGTGCTGAGTCGAACTAAGGCTGATCAGGAGATGGCGACTTATTTAAAGGATGCTACTGATGTTCAAGCCGAGTTGAGGAGGATCCTCGATCGCGAAGAGAGGATCAAAGAATATGCTCATTGCAAGACTCGAAGAAAGATTCTCGAGGAGATTTGCGCTAGGGGTTTTATCCTCTCGGAAGAGTTGGCGCGAGCGAGGGCGGACGAGCGTGATGCTCGAGGTTTCGGTTTGTAATTTCGGTGTTTCGGTCCAAGGATTGTTGCTTTGTTTAGCCCGATTGATTTGCAATTTTCAGCTTGGTTCATCAATAAAAGGTCCATTTCTCAATTTTCGTTCGCATTTCATTGTGTTATGATAGCTTGGTGCGCGTGTTGGTTGATTTGTGATTCTCGTTGTTTGAGTAGTATGTCTTAGTTTTTATTTATATTGTTTTAATTAGTTTTTATTTCGATTGTAATGTATGTAGTCTTGGTTCTTGAATAAATGCTTTTAATTGGGGTAGATGGAAAATTGGAGTTGTTTCTTTCTTGGTAAAGAATATGAATGGGCCATAAGGTGGATTTTGGACCATAATGAATCTGGCCAAGTAATAGATCATGTTGGCTAGCCTATTTACCCCAATAATATCTTGTCCATAAATTTAACATCACAACAATCTCAAATATTAGAAAAAATAATTAAATGCGCTAGTTGCTTTAGGTGCGAATAGTAAAATTATCACGGCTATGGGTACGGTTCCCGTGGCATGGTCGTGGTACATAATTTCCAAATCTGGGGCTACATTTATGTGACCCGGCCACAATTTCTCATAATGTTAATAAAAATACACAGGTTGTAGATTGTGGGTACGGTTCCCGTGACACGATTCACAATGTGTACAAAACAAACAAGTGCGCGGCATTGCGACTTGTTCTAAACATATTCCATAACAATTAAAAGCGGTTGAAAAGCTAAAAATGCACAATAGGTATATAATATATAATTAATCAGATAATTAGGCCAGTAATTAATAGTTAAGCGACCGTGCTAGAACCACGGAACCCAGGAATGCCTAACACCTTCTCCCGGGTTAACAAAATTCCTTACCCAGATTTATGTGCTCGCAGACCATAAATAAGAGTCAACTTTCTCGATTCGGGATTTTAAACCGGTGACTTGGGACACTATAAATTATCCCAAGTGGAGACTCTGAATTTGATATAAATAACCCCGTTTTGGCTATTGTCACTTTAATTGGAAAAACTCCCTTACTACCCCTTCGGGCGGGTAAAAAGGAGGTGTGATAGCTCTGGCGACTCTGCTGGGGACAAGAACCCGGAACTTCTGGTTCAAGGTTCAGAATTCAAGCTTAGAATAACTGTTAAAGTTGGCTTTTGTTTATTATCTGATTTTCTATATGTTTGGGCCTAATGTGCTAAATGCCGCTTTTTACCGCTTTGATATTATTTGAATTGTTCAGGGGAGAGATATGTGTGAGTTTTCTCTTATAAAATTATTTTACCTTCTTTAGAATATGCTAGAGTCTCAATCTACCATAACATCATGGAGTTCCATGGAAAAGGTGAAGAAGTAGATTTTAGGCTCTCTTTTTAATTGAGGATATTTTCATTTAAATTTTATTTTCGATTAGAAAATGACTTCCTTTTTTGTATCCGTAGTTATTTTTCAGTTACATCTTCAAAAAACAAAAAAGCTATAAAAATATGGCACTTTTTTTAGGATGATATTTTACTTTAAAGTAAACCCTCCGCCCTTCAAAAAATGTAAAAATAGCACGGTATAGCTAGTTTTTGGAATGGTCATTCAAAAATACCTAGCGTTTTCCAAGTCAATGAAAAATAGTCACTATTGTGCTGCAATAGAGGCCGGTCCAGCATAATATACTGGAGTTCGGTGCACCTGTGTATGAACTCCAGTATATTATGCTGGACCGGTATACTTTGCTGGCTCCAGTATAATATACCGGAGACTGGAGCACCGGTGCTCCAAACTCCAGTATATTATACTGCACCAGTATACTTGCTGGAACTCCAGTATATTATGCTCGAGTTCTAGTGTACTTATGTTGGAACTCCATCATATTATGCTGGAGTTGCAGCATACTTATCCTGGAACTCTAGTATAATATGCTGGAGTTCAAGTATACTTATGCTGGAACTCAAGCATAATATACTAGAGTATTTTCCGGGTTTTGAACAGTGTTTTCGCTCAGATTTATCTTTATATACAAAGTGGCTAAATTTCGATTACTTTTGAAATTGGGCTATTTTTGAACGACCAGTCCTAAATCTGGCTATTTTTAAATTTCAAAAAATAGCTAATATTATTGCGGAACAGCCCAACCCTTTGCTCATTGCTGTTTCACACTCCTTGCTCTTACTTCTCTGGCGGCAAAAATTGGACATCTTTTGCCGAATTCGGCGGCAACACCGTTAGTTACATAGCTGAGGAGTAACGCACTACTCTGTGAGTTGGTTTCTATTGTAGCATAGTAGAAGATATGCCGAAAGGTTTATTTCTTCACTTAATCCCTTTTTCATTATTACTAATTATTAATTAATAGTAATTTATTTTTGATTTATAAAACTTGCATGTGAAATTTTCAGAGCTTCCTGGATTTTACTATGATGCGGAGAAGAACAGATATTTCCCTATTAAGGGTCCAATTCCTGGCTCTTCTAAGAAACGAAAATCCCCTCCACCACCTATTCCCTCCAATAAGGTAATTATTATGGCTATTTTCGCTTTTGCTCTCATCAGGTTTTTGACCAGTAGTTTGCTTTACGTTTTGTCCAAAATCAAATTGAGATTCTTTTTCCATGGCGAAATAATAATACTCTTTACCAGCAAAGTATATTACAGCCTAGTAGGACCATGTGAGTCCAGGGTTCAAATCCCAACTAAGACAAAACAATTGTGTTCTTCGCATCTGCTGAAGCACTGGCGGGAAATGTTTACCCGATGGTGCACATAAGGCGGCCGAGACACCACTGTTTAAAAAATAAAATGAATACAATTGTAAGAGTTTGAGCTATTTGCTGTCCTAAATTTATTTAATATTATATGTTATTGAGAGCTTATATTAACTTATAGTGCACTGTATTTGGAAGAAAAGGGAAAAAGAAAGAGAAAAGTTAAGAAATCAGATCCAGGTTTATGTCACAACGGTAGGAGTATTAGGTATTTATAAAAGGGCGTAAGGGGCTTGCTTTTAATTGCCAGTAATAAAGATTATGTAATAGTGATGAGTAATAAATATTTGTAATAATAATGCCGTAATCACAAACACTCAGGAGAGAAGCTCAAAATAGATACTCTTACTGGGAGAATGATGCAGTAATTAATATTTTCAAAAATAGTGCAGTAGTAGCAAACTGTCAGGCAGAGAAAGCTTAAAGCAGATATTATGACGGGGAGAATGCAAATTTTCTAGGGCAAGCATTCTTTGAGTTTGGTTGTGTTATATTGAGGAATGTACTTCAAGTACTACCTTTTTCTTGAAATTTCGCTTGATTCCGAGAAACTTGGTCAGTCCGAATTTATATAGCGAACCACAACTTGTTTGGGACTGCGGCGCAGTTGTTCTTTGCTTGATTCTGATGTAAACTAGACATACCACTTGTTTTGGTTATCCTTCAGTTTTTAATTTGTTTTAGGAGAAGAAAGCCATCTTTGGAAATTTGGAAAGAGCAAAAGTTGCTTTAAGCCCTTTAATTTTGCCGTTATGGAATTGGTCATTATAAACGTTTATTATACAGGAATGAAGATTTATCAGGTTACTTTTACTAAGTGAACTAAGGAAAATTGTGGAAGCATAGCTAAGTTGTTACTTCACTTCAACTACTCCCTTTGTTCTATTTTAAGTAATGGTATTTGATTACATATGGAGTTAAAGATATAAATTTGATGTATATCTCTTCATTTCATTCTATGAATGCATTTGACTGAGCACACAAATTAAGAAAGAAAGAAAGTCATTTGACACACAAGCTAAATATAGTGACACACAAAAGTACCCTTAAATCATGGTTTTTGACATGCCATGCCATTTTTATAAGAGTGTGTCACTAAAGCAATGAGATCTTTTTGATAGGTAATAAAGGAGTACTCCGTTTGTTCAGTATTGTTTGAACCTTTTCGGAGTACGAGTCAAATTTTGACTAATTTTCGGTGTGAATTCAGACGCACATTCTTTAAGTTTTTTTGAATAAAATTTACATAATTAGAAACTACATAAAAAGTATTATAAATCACAATAGTTAACAATTCAAAATTTTTAAAAATTATTCGCAAAATATATAGTCAAAGAAAATCTTTTTTGATTCCCCAAATAGTAATAGGTTCATTCTTTTTGAAATGCAGCGAGTATTATTTGTGTAAACTAGCAAAAGGGGAATGCTAGTGAAAAGTATGTCCAGAAAGAGCTAACAATGTTATCCTTCTTGTCTTCAAAGACTCTAGCATTTCTCTCTCCAACTAACCCAACAAACCACAACAGCAATAGAGTTCCGCCTCAGGAAGATTTGGACATGTCATTTCTGTGCCAAGAGAGAAATAAGCACTAATTGATGCCCAACGAGTTAATGAAGAAGTGCCAAATCTGGCAAGAGAGTTTGCTATGGAGAAATAATTGATTAACTTCTTCCTCATCTTCTTCTGAAAGAGAGAATCTGTTGCATATGATAATGCCTCTCTTTTGGAGATTATCAAGAGAGAGACACTTTCCTTTTGCAAACGGCGTGGAGGGAAACATTTAATTCTGTAAGAGGCATTCCATATAGATTTTCATAGCCAAGAAATAGAAGAGGATGGCGTAATTGGATAAACATAGCAACTCTTCACAAGATACCTTTGTGGTGGGGTTTCAAGTAGATAGAATCTGGAATGGAAAGGGAGGGGGGTGGGTGGGTGGGTTAAGGTTGCTAAAAAAGGAGGTTCAACTAATGTGTGAAATCTTCGAGCTCCCCATTATTAAGGTTTTTTCTGAAGTGGACTAAGCATCCTTCTGCCTCACATTTTTGAATAGAAGCATAAAGGCTAGAAATACATCCGCAAGAGATTAGAAGAAGTAGATTGAGAGAAGTAGAGGTGGCAAAATTAACACATTTATGTGTAACCCGCCCAAACTTAAATAGGTTGGGTTATAAGAAAGGGAGGATGAAAGCAACATGACCATGAACTTATATCATCAAGAAGACTGAAAGGCTTTATGAAAGGTTGATTGAAAGTGTACCAAGTTTGACCAGTGTTGACCGCATGTTTGACCAATGTTGACCACGAGTTGACCAAGACTTGAACATCACTAGAGTTTCCACGATGACTTAAGTAAGGTCACACATACCCCTCTAGCCTCACGAGTCCTTAAGTTATGTTAGGGCAAGCACTTGGAGATGGGCCCAAGCCCATTATTTAGCTAGTGGTATTAATAAGGGTAACATAGGGGTTTTACATAGATAATAATGACTTGCCAATAAAGAATTCTCTTGAGAGAGCCTCCCTTTGTGAGAATATTTTTACCTCTTCAATTGAACCTCTTTTGGATTTCTCTAGTAAGTATTCATGTATGAGTTCGATTTCTCTTCCTCCTTGGATTGATTTTATTGCAGACGAATTGCTAATTAGTGAGTTCAACGATATATTACTTTGGCTCTACAAGTTGCTTCTTCTATTGGATTCTATGCTTTCTTTATAATTATATCTCTATGCTCCGACGACTTTCTAGTTTTTGATTTCCTTGTGCTAAATTCCGTCTTCAATATGGTAAGCTAATTCAAATCAATCGTCTCTTACATTGTAGGAGAAAGACAAAGGGAAATGCACGAAATTGAGGAGCAATAAATTACTCAATGTTAGGGAGTTGTGTGGTAAAGTCATTCCATCCAGAAAAGGAAAATTGAATTTTCAAATGGAATTCCTGAAGAAGCAAGTATCATGCCCTCTAGTATGCTCCCTGTATCTTTAATCTTGACTTCATTTTGCACGTCCTTGACGTTGTGTATAAATTTGGAAATAGTCCCTAGTTGACCTTCCATTTTATTGGTTATTTTCTTTTGGTTCATTAGTTGAATTCCTCGTACATGAAAATTGACAAGGAAAGGCTGAGAAAAGTGGTTTTGGTTCAGTTCTAAAGAGTACTGCTAGTGCAACTGTGTAAGTTGGTCATGATCATTTAATCATGCACCCTTAACCTTCGAGCATAAAACAAAGATCATGTTGCATTTGATACAAAAACAACCTGAAAATTGTGAATCATATATCAGGATCAACAATCAAACAAAATATTCAAGTCCTCATATTTATGCGTGAAAAGAATATTATTGATGTATTAATTATAATACAAAGACCCCTATTAATAACTATACATAATACATATCCTACTCCTATTCAATGTGGGACTTGGACTACAACAATAATCCAGTGTAGCCCCACAAGTGGGGTCTGGGGAGGGTAGAGTATACGTAGACCTTACCCCCCTGCCTTTAAAAAAGTAGAGAGGCTGTTTTCGGTAGACCCTCGGCTCAGGAAGGAAAAAGGGGAGGGGCAATAACAAGCAAACCAATCTGACAACCGAAGCGAAAATACGTAATTAACACCAAGTAATGCAATTAAAAAACCGAAACAAGGCAGCAACAAGTATTAACAACAATCTAGGGATAAAAAAATACACGAAAGACACTAAGGCCTCATTTGTTTGCACTTAGTGGAGGTCTGAATCTTAATCATTCAGATCTCAGACATTAAGTGCATTTGTTTTTAAAGTCTGAATCTTAATCATTCAGATCTTAACCATTAAATGTGTTTTTTTTTACTTCACAACTACTTAATGGGTCTGTATGATTAAGATCTATAACATAGACTTAATTTCATTAAGATGCCGCTCCACCACCCTCTCCCATACTTCCATACTGTGGCTCAGTAGCTTGATATCCGATAGTTGTTGCAATTTTGGATATCACCCCTGTTTTAATACAACGCTCTTCCAAAATTCCACCGGGATATCATCTGGCCCGGTGGCTCCCCCCTGCTCATCTTACGCATAGCCCTCTCTACCTCCTCTAACTTTTATACGCCTACAATACCCAAGGTTCCGACGCCCTTGGAGTGTTCTAAGTCACCCAACACAATGTTCTTATCCCCCACTTCGTTCAAGAGTTTATGGAAGCAAGTCTCTCATCTCCGACGAATAAGTGCCTCATCCAGCAACACTCCACCGTCCTCATCCTTGATGCACTTCACTTGGTCCAGATCACGGGCCTTCCTTCCGCGCACCCTGGCTAGCCTGTACAACTTCTTATCCCCTCCCTTGCCTGCAAGTTCTTCATATAGGCATTCAAACGCAACAGTCTTCGTGGTAGTTACTGCTAACTTCGCTTCCTTCTTAGCGACATGTTCGTCCTCTTCTCCTCCTCGTTCGCGCTCTCCAAAAGCTTCATATATGCTGCTTTCTTGGCTTTCACTTTACCTTGGACCTCAGTGCTCCACACCAGTCCCTTTTGCGGCCACCAGAAGGGCCCTTCAAGACCCCTAATACCTCCCTAGCAGCCTCCCTAATGCAATTCGCAGTGACGGTCCACATACCACTAATTACTTACTCCATCCGTTCCAGTTTATGTGAACCTATTTCCTTTTTGCTTCGTTCCAAAAAGAATGACCCCTTTCTAAATTTGAAAATAATTTAGCTTAAACTTTCAATTCTATCCTTAATGAGAAGCTTTTATAACCACTCAAATACTCTGACATGTTTACAACCACAAGTTTCAAAACAATTATAGCCATACAAATATTATGACTTGTTTAGGACCACAACTTACAAAAGTCTTCATTTTTTTCTTAAAGTCCATGCCCAGTCAAACAGGTTCACATAAATTGAAATGGAGGGAGTATTAATAACATAACTATTTAACGCTCCCGTTTAAGCCGGTGCATCCAAATCATATGTATCGAGCTTGTTACAGATGTAACTAATACGAGGACCAATGAGGGACTTGGTGAAAATATCTGCAAGCTGATCATTCAATTTCACAAACTTTATAGCAATATCTCCTAGGAGTATCGAAGTGACAATCAATCTCAATGTGTTTAGTTCTCTCACTGAACGATGGATTCGATGTAATATGAAGGGCAGCTTGATTCCCCTTGAATTCCGTCTTCAATTTCACTTTCCCTAGTGGTAATGGTAGTGGTTTCAATCGTGAAATTTAGGAGAATCATCTCTTCCTCTTTATTGCTCCACCCTTGAACAGGTGATGCAGTAATACTAAAATAGCGGTTAGATTCTCGAAAGATAATATCCCTGCTGAAAAAGGATCTCGTAGAGGGAGATGGTAGTATTTGTACCCTTTATTTGTTGAAGAATACCTAATATAGACACATTTAAGAGTCTAGGATTATCTTTTCCAAAATATCTTAACTTGAACAAAAACTGTTGAATTTGAGAAGAAGAAAAGACTTCTTTATATATTTCAATATCTGTACAACCTTTGGACTAGGATATTTATACAATCAATCCTATCTCTAATTTAGGAAAGACAATCAAACTTGAAAGACAATAATGCTAATTACAATCAAATAAAATAAGATCACTATAATTAAGCTAATCAAATAAGATCCCTATATTAAGCTAATCAAATCCCTATAATAAGCTAATCAAATATTCAATACTCCCACTCAAGTTGGTGCAAAGATGTCGCACATCCAACTTGCAAAGCAGTGTATGGAAAGTCTGTTTGTTGAGACCTTTTGTAAGTACATTGCTAAGTAGTTAGTCATGTATAGTGTCCCACATCGGGAAGTAGATACCTATTTATTATGTAATCACTGTATATATATATATATATATATATATATATATATATATATATATATATATACAGGGCATTATACGCACTTTAGATAATCAATAATATTTTCTCTCGTGCTTTCTCACATGGTATCAGAGCATTAGTGAGAAATTTATCGCTGTGCATCATTCCAGCGACTTTCGGAAAGAAAGACCTCGTTGCCATGCAATTTTCTGGCGACTTAGGAGGCTGTCCGCAACAAAATCCTTTTTCCTTGGTGTTGTGCAAAATCCAACACCACCCAAGGTCCCTAAGACAGATGCGACCAAACCCCAGAAAAAATCTCCGGATAGGCCCCTCCACGCGCTCTCATGCGCCGGTCAGAGAAGAGTTTACGGCGGTGCATCTGTCCCATGCGCCGACGCGTGTACCTATTTCCGGCCATTTTTTGGTCGACCTTCTTTAGGGCAGCCTGATCGCGAGGCTTTTCTGAGCCTATCGATCAAGGTTACATCAGATTTCGACGACTTTTTAATTTTCCAGCGAGCTACAATGTTTTTCGGTGAACAGTTACAATGAACCACTAAAGGTGAACATTAACAGTGAAGTAGTGACAAAATGGGAACCGATACTTTGAATTGTTGGATGGTTTCTTTAGCGGATTATATTGAGTTCCTTCAGTACAAAGTATGTAAGCGGACATCTTCTGAGATAACTTTTGCTGTTCAAACAGGTAATAACGTGTCTCCCAATCTTCATGCTCTAAGTCTTGGATCATTGATTCAGGTGCATCGGATCATATATCTGGTAACAAATCTATTTTCACTACTATTTCGTATTCTCAATCTCTTCCAACAGTCACAATGGCCAATGGGTCTCAAACCATGGCAACTGCAATAGGTCTAGCAAGCTCACTTCTTTTTTTACCTTTAGATTCAGTTCTTTATATTTTCAGTAGTCCTATTAATCTCATAGCCGTTAGTCGCTTAGACAAATCACTTAAATGCGCTGTTTTATTTCGTGATGACCTTGTTTTTATACAAGAACACAGTATGGGGCGGATCATTATTACCGGGCATGAATCAAATGGACTTTATTACCTTATCCTTGCTAAATCACATGGACTCACATCTTGTCTTCCTTCAACAACTTGTCATGTTATTGATTCACCGGATTTGTTACATAAACGGTTGGGACATCCTAGTTTGTCAAAACTTCAGAAAATGGTACCCGGTTTATCTCACTTGTCCACTCTAGAGTGCGAGTCGTGTCAACTTGGTAAGCAACATGCTCCCATTTCCCTCGGCGTCTTGATAATCGAGCAGAGTCACCTTTTACTTTAGTCCATTAAGATGTTTGGGGTCCTAGTCGGGCAGTCCTACCCTAGTCTAATCATAAAATCGACCAGAAAATTGTAGCCCTTTTCTTTTTTAACCAATTGCTGAAAATGAATTGCATCATTACTACACTTTGCTTAGAGATCCCGATATTAGTCAATCTACTACCATAACCCGCTTAACTCGGAGTAATAATCAATGATAATCAACCCACCTCGCTTAGTGACACGAATTTTATTCGAATTTAAGAGATCTGGGCATCTTTTCCCTTATCTATACTATATTAAAAGCACGAGTTAAATGCCACCTCCTAGAATTTGTGTTGGAAAATGGATTCTAGAGAGAGAAGCTCCTACTTCTCTCTAGAATCTAGAAAGTTAGAAAACATGTCTTCATCAAAGCTGCCTCTTGGCCAGCCTTAGAACTTTGGGGAAGATGTCATCGAAAGCTCGACGTAGGGCAGGAGCCGCATTTCTCGTTGTCTGAGGAGCATACTCTCAGGCGCAAGGGTTTTGGACTCTTGTTTGATTAGGTCTTTCTCCAAATCGGTTGGTTATCCAGAGGCTGTTAGGAATTGGCATCAGAGGAATGGAACGTCAAGACGGGCTGATAATTTTGCCATCGGGGACACACAATATCTCTTTCGCTTTGTCGATGAGTCTCAAGCTTCAGAAATTCTTGTTAGAGGAAAAAGGTGGTTTGATGGGAACTTCCTAAAGCTAGACAGATGGTGATGGGTGTCTCGACCCTCGTTTCTCCGGTGCAACGATGGTGGTCAACATGGTGGGTCTCCCGGTGCATCTTTGGTGTCTTGACCTATTCAAGAAGGTTGGGAAAATCTGTGGGGGTTTTATTGATGTCACTTGTAGCTTACACGATCGTTCGCGAGTGAGGATTGTTGTGAGAAAAGGGGGTAGAATCCCGCTCTCCACTGTGGTGGGTAAAAGGGGCTCGCCGGAACAGTGGTCTCAGCTAGAAATGGCCATTAGATCGAGAAGAGATGGGGGGTTTGAGTTTGGAAGAAGAAGACAAAATTTTAACAGGAAGAAAAGACGAGAATGCCCCTGGGTTAGTGAATCGGGCTGGAAAGGCAGATTGGGCCGGTCCTCTTTTAATAATCATAGGTCAGCCCACGTCTCAGGAGGAATAGGACTAGTCAAAAATAATTTTTTCGATATGGAGAAAACTTTTTTGAAACCTGGACTTTTAGAGATGAGGAAAAACAGCAAGCTCTCTAACCTTGGACCTCAAAATAGAGAAAGAAACTGCTGACCTTCGCGGGAAAAAGGGACTGACACGCCAAAATCTTTAAATTTTTTTCGCTGGAACTGGTGCATGACAGTGTAGTGTCGCTGGAGCCAGAGATTTTAGTGGCGCGTGGCGGCGCATCAGAGGTGGTCTCAGGCAGTGGCTTGCTGGGATTTGGTCTCCATCATCAGATGGAGCTTGTGGTGGTATTAGTTTCTTTTTAATACTGACAGAAAAATATACAGATGTGGACAGCTTGAGTGAGGAGAAAACCTCGACCTCTTTCTGAAAAAAGGGAACCCTCGTGTTGTGAGAGAGAATCTCACCTTCAAAGGCAGCAATGGTCAAACCCCTATAATCAAGCTATTACATAAAATAAAATCTTTCTAAAAATAAAGCCAATCAACAATAAGGGAAATTTATTGTATCCTTGCTCTTTTCTAACTCCTCATTGTCCTTGTCTTCGGTTTTTTAATGCGTTGTAATGTACATTCAGATTTCGAAGTATGATGGGACTCAAAGAGTAGTTGACAGTGCATTGGAGAACTCGACTGTTGATATAAATATGCCAGAGGGCCTGCTGGAAACTGATATACTGTTGACAGGTGGCATGAATGGCTCATTGTGGTATGTCTTCTGTTCTAATTGAAGCTAAAAGAGTAACCTGACTGGAGTTGGATGCGTATCATTTTTATGAGTATGGATGCAATAGTTTATAATTGCTTTATAATGAATTATACCATGCATCAGTCTGAAGAGTGAAGAGTCTAATAGCGTATTCTCAGTTTCCTTGTTCAGGATTTTTAAAAGGTTACATGCTTTTTCTGAGCTGCTAATTTGTTCTGAGGATTAAAGAATTGCTATGGAGCTCGGTACATATGATTTATATGCACCAGCTTAAGGGGGAGTGTTAGTTTGGTAGTTAAATAGTAGTAAATAACCCTAATCCCATATGTATTAGGATTTAGGAGCAGGACATGTATTTTTATATATATATATATAGGGCTCATTGTATCATTGTCAATACATGTGAATAATATTTTCTCCCGTGCTTTCTCACAAATGCCATCTTTTGTCGGGGAAAGTGGTGATGCCTTAAAAGCTTATTTTCAGTTAAATGGATCAACCTTGATGTAGAATTACTTTGTAAACTGGAAGGTTCAGGATTCATGTTTATTAATGGGGTTCCCATTCACAGTTCATGATTGCATCTGCAAACCTTATCCCGTGGGCTTTAGCGGACGTTTTTCATTCTTCACCTGGTCCTTAGTAGCCTTTCCAAAGTCAACCTAACCGGTTACCTTTTCCAAGGCACTAAATAGGCCTTCGCCCTTACGCCTTTATATGTAATAGAAGAAAATTAGATAGTTGTATAAAGAATTAGCCAGATCGTTTGAAGCATGAACAGAGTCGCCTTTGTTCTGAAGGCCATCTTTGTGCACTTCTTCATTTCTTTGAGTTCTCCCTTAGAAATTAGTTGACATTCTTTTTAAAGCTGGATCTCCTTATGATAAATGATTATTTACATAGGGAGTTTTACAATGTGTTGTAGATTATGGATTAGGTTATAATGTACTTGAATATGACTCATGATAAAGCATAATCTGAACCCAGCTTCAGTTGATAAGTTGATCTTGCATTTTTACCAAATTATAATGTTAAATTTCTCATGCTAAATGTTTTACAATCAGATATGTCTGTTCAAGTTTGTGGTTACAGTTTCTTTTGGAGCATGGACTGTCTTTATTAGCAAACTTCAAATTTTTGTGATCCATACTTGTTTGATAGATCAGTTCTTGTTGAATTCATAAAGGTATGGAACATCTTTTCCATTGCATTGTTTTGAAGTCCAGTGCTTTCGCAGTATATTTGAAGTTGGAAAGGTTGAACAAGAATTTAATCAAGGAGTAAAATGCTTGCCAGATCGTGTTTGGCCTCTCACTGTCGGATACCGAGAAGGGTACTGCGACTCACCAGGACATCTCTGGAGACCTCAAGGAGCTTTTGTACATATGCCATCAAATATATCTTGTATAAAGACGTCTCAAAAGCATCGGGCATCCGTTAGTGAAACTTCTTTAAAACATGTCCTGTATCCTTTTGCGGGATTAGCAATTAAAAGTATATAACCGCAGAAAATATGTTTGGTTCCTCATTGTTATATTGTCGTCTTCAATATTAAAGTAAGTGGGCTGGTCTGATTTTAGTCTTTGGTGACTCATACTACACCTTTGTTTTCAATCTGCGCATTGAATTTGTCGGGTATATAAGATTGTACTTGCCTGTTTGTGTAGATTTAATAAAGCTGCTTTACTGTTTGCTGGTGCAAAGCATTTGTTTCATCTTCCTTTGATCCATTTTTCTAATACTCTGGCTGTCAAAAAATGGTTGTTATCTACATACCTTTTGAGTTTTTCCGAAATGTTGTTCGCTTTCTGTAAGTAGTATTTTTTCCTTTACTTTTTGGAAAAGGGTCATATTTGTCCCTCTACTTTCTGGAATTGTTCATACTACCCTTCATTTCACTATTCGACTCTATAATCCTCGTCGTTATATATTAGCTCTAATCTGCCCCTCATCCGTTAACACCACTAGGGCCCACCAACTAAAGGGACATGTGGAGGGCCAGGAATGAATTTTAGAGACCCGATTCATTTGTCCATCAAACATCCGACCTAACCCATAACCCGAATCTGAAAATGAACACAAATCATCTTTTTCTTTCTCTCGCATTGGAAATTCTAACTATCCATATGCAATTCTCTCTACCTTCATTCTCCCCTTATCCAAAGCAACTCATCTTTCTCTCTATCTCAATGGGCTATCAGAATGGCAACAGTTCAATAATGGAATCAAAGCCTTTAACTCACTTCGCCAAATTGCAGAAACCCCTATTCACAGATTTCTCCTCAAGCAATGGCTCAAAGAGGAACTCATCCTCAACAGCATCACCACCAAAGAAACCTCAATAGATTCAGTCTACTACAAAAATTGCAGTACAGTGGTGGACCGTGAAGAAAATACTAGATTGGTTGCATTTTCTCATTTATGCTTTACAACTTTCTTTACCCTGTGTCTTGCGAAGTTGTAAACTGAAAAAGCTTTTGGCTTCTGAAATCATGTAGTAGTAGAAGAAGAAATTGATTCTGGAGGTCAAGGGAAGTTGCAGAATGTAGTGTTCTTTTGGTTTTTGGGTATTCCTTTTGCTTCTTTACGGTTTATGATATCTTATTTGACAATATATTGTTAAAGTTTTTTAGAGTGTCAAGCAACAAAAAAAAAACTACCCATATGAAATTCACCGTATTTAACGTAGCATCATTGTTGGAATCCTGTAATTGACCCTCACTAAGACAAGATGATTTTTTGCTTTTCGGAAGAACCCTAATTTTTGCAACAAAGGTGATGAAGTAATAAAGGAGGGGGAAAGATCTGTATTCGGGTTATAGGTTATATATGGCTTTGGGTTAGGATAAATAACCTGATATATCCGAATATGAATATAGCCTCCACATGTCCCCTTAATTGATGGGTCCTAGTGGTGTTAATGGATGAGGGGTAGATTTGAGCCAATGTATAACGGCGAGGGTATATAAAGCCGAATAGTGAACAATATTAGAAAGTACAGGGGCAACTATGACCCTTATCCGTTACTTTTTCTCACTTCTTGTATATTGGAGTACTAAGTAGTTAAGTAAGACTCGTTGTTTATTCTTGTAGTCCTTCAAATTTGTCAAAGGTAACTGTTATCTTCCATTTTATGCTTGTTGCTCTTTAAGAAATTGTGGAGGTCGAGGATTATGGTAGAAGGATAGCAGGTAGTGGAACGTACTTCTTTCCCATACCAGTAGTATTAATATTGCTCTTGTATTTCGTTATGCTTAGTTTTCTTTTACTACATGGTGTTTCTGTTTCTCATTCCTATTCCTATTCTTGTTTCTTTCGCTTTGGTTGATATGTTATCATGCAGTTGTTTACCGCTTGCTGCTATTGCTATTTCTTCTTTTTCATCTTTCCTTAAGTCGAGGATCTATCGGAAACCGCCTCTCTACCCTCACAAGGTAGGGGTAAGGTAGGGATTACACATGGTTTGTTGTTGTTGCTCTTTGAGAAATTGTAGTTTATCCACTCCACTCTAAACACGATACCTACTCAATGTAAGACAACTAAAACGGGATGGAGGTCTTATGTTCTTGTTACTCTTGTTTCTTTTTTTTTTTCCCTGTTTTGGAGAAAGGTATCAATAATTTGTTGCTGTCACACTTGTGACACTTAACGCTAGAGCCCAGTATAACAACTCTGGGAGCTGAATCATCTGGTGGAGCAGTCTACATTCTGAACCTCAGTGAACCACTAGATTTTAGTTCAAGCATACCAACTTTTAGAAGAAGAATTTCTATGATTACATCGTTTGAGCATACAGTTTGGGCAGCAGATTGTAGTCATGATCAGAAACGAGCAGTAGTAGGCAAGTTCTTTACTTTGTTTTTCCTTCATTTGCGGATTACTTTATTGAGCCCCTTTGCTAATATAGGAATCCAACTTTGAGAAGGATTGGTCTTCATAAATCAATTCCCCTGTTTACGTATACGTGGTTTACCATGTTTACTCTCTCATTTGAAGTAAATTCTGCTCTTTCATGATCGAAGTTGTCTAACTTAATTTTAGATAAAACTATGGGTTGTGTCTGTTTAATTTATTTGTCCTGCTTGTTGTTTGAAGTTCCAGGAAAAGAGATACCTTCTTTATTGCTACTTTCTTATGTCTTGCTTAATGTTATATAGGAACCAATAGAGGAGCTGGAATGTTGGACATAGAAACAGGAGTGAAATCCTGGGTTTGTCGGTCTAAAAGCGACATTTTCTCCATACAATTTGATAATTCGGTAAATGTCTCCCACGCCATCCTTTTTGCTTTAAGTACTTATTAATACATTAAAGTGTAATAAGTTCAAAGAGAAGTTATAATCTTGCGCACCTTCATATTGGCAATTGCTTCAGAAGATTTTAAATACACCAATATTAGAAATATTGTTGTCTGTTAATGAATTATATCCCTATAGGTAATGCTGATTATCTTTTGTTGCCAGAGTTACATAATTAGTCAATCCAAAGCTATGCACATTGTCACATTCATTTATGTGTCTTAGAAACTAAACTATTGGTTTTTCATAGAAAAACCATGAAGAAAATGTAGTTCGTAAGAAAGGAATGTCGCTTTTAGGACAAGCTTATTGTAGGGATATTTAAACATACAGTTTCAGTGGCTTACCTTTTATTTCCTGTTTATCCCTTACTTTTTTTTTTGGGGGGGGGGGGGGGAACTGGTTCTAAACTCGGATCTCTGGCTGTTTTCCTTTTTCTTAAGAAAGAAATAAGGTCCTTTTCTTCTTGTGGATAACAGTGATTAGTAATCCTATGAAAACCAACCTTCTTCCTTTCGTGGTACATACGGATGTGGATGTGTTATATGCCTAGCTTCTTCAAACATGTTTGTCATCTCTAACAAGCCATTCACTCTATGAATTTCTGTGAAATTGGAAATGAGAAGGGTCCCTGGAGATCAGCTGTGACATTTCTTATGCATCATGGGTGGTGATGTTTCTGACATCGTGTTTTCAAAAAATTTCTTTTCTTTTCAGGAAAATGTTGTTTTATGTGGGCTAAGAAATGGAACAATTTTGGCCATCGACACCCGTCAAAAACCAGGAGATTTTTCTGGTAGACTTTCTCTAAATAGAATTCCGTGCCATCGTGATGGGCATTCTAGTAGGGTTAAAAGTGCTGCTAGAGATTCCTTCCAGGTATCAAATGCTTTTGTTAGGAGAGTGTGTACATTCTTTTCTTTCTGCGAACTGCCCTCCAGCCCTCCACATTTGCCAGAGCAATAATGAACTTCATCTGTTTCAAATTTGGACATGGTTCGAGTTATATCAACACATTAAGACGAGCATTTTGAAACAGGACACAATTGTTAGGATGTTTCGAGTTTATTTCTGAAGCATAAAGTTAAATCCCACTTTGTCATCGGGCGATCAAACATTTATCCTCCCAATAAAAAGTTTGAAAATGCTCTCAGGCACTTTTCCTGAGGTTACTTTCTGTAGTCTCTTTTCGTTATATCTACTTTTTCAGGGGGATTATCCGGCATCTTGACGGAAGCTTTTCAGGTTTCATATCCATAGTTAATTTTTTCATAAAATGGGTGAAGGCAGGATTTATTGCAACTCAGGTCTTAAATCCTATGAGATTACAAGAAATAGCTTGGGGGCAAATAGGGTTCGGTTGGGTCGAACGCAACAGGAATTTAAGGAGGCAGCTATTAGCCTTAAAGTCTTGCAGTGGGTAGTTTCTGTATTTAAGATGGCATCTAAAGAACATAGAACGACAGTGAAGAGGTGGGACATGAAGGATCACTTTCTAGAGTAATTTTGCACTCTTAAATATAATGAACACGGTAGGTACATCAGCTTTATTGCTATACCAGGGGATAAGAAATCAGTCATTATTACACCAGAGTTTGAATTTAAGGAGGGCTGGGAATCATAGCCCAGAAAATTGTCAACTTCATTAATGTGCCAAGCAGGGAAAAGGAGCCAGGGATCTTCAGGAGTCATCAGAATGAACTCTCCTACGAGGAGGCCTTCAGAACAATCAGATGGATGACAGAGAAGGTAAAAGCTTCGCTGATCAAGAGTAGCAGCTCCAGGATTACTATTCCTGATGTATCAAAAGTCTCAGATGGAGATTTACTGGGAAGATGCATCATCGGCAAATTTTAAGTTCCTCCACAGGAAGCTCCAATCTTGAATGATGCCAGAAGATGGGCTTGCAACACATGGAAGTCAGCATTTGGCATCAACATGTATGAGATGAATATGCCCAATTCATATTCGAACTCTCATCGAGGAAGGTAGCCGAGCATGTACTGTCAAAGGAATGGTGTTGGAAGAAAGCGAAGCTAAAACTCGATTGCTGGTATTCGACCACTGGTTGTCGGCCTAAAGAGGTGGAGAGAAACTGGGTTTGGATATGACTATTAAGGATACCTATGAGCCTATGGTCTCAGAAGGTAGTTGTCACGACCCGGAATCTCACCCTCGGAATCTTGATGGGCCTAACATTTCACTTGCTAGGCAAGCCAATGTTAGCTAAATTACTTAACCGGTTTTAAGAATTTAAGATCAAAACATTAATAATAACAAGCTGTAATAATTTGAAATAGGCTAATAAAATACTAAATGACAAAGTCTAAACATATCCTAGAATCTGGAGTCACGAATACATGATCATCTAGGGTACTATAGATAAAGTCTGAACAAAATACAATTGTTTGAAGCTAAATAAACAGTAAATACTAAGTGAATAGAGGACTTTAGGGCTGAGGAAGTCTCCTAAAGTAGCTGAATCCGAGCAGTCTGGATATGCGCCGCTGTGACCCACATCGGTATCTCTACAAGAAGTATAGATAGTAGGAGTACAACCGACTCCATGTACTCTATAAGTGCAGAGACAAACCTCGACGAAGTAGTGACGTGGCTATGGCAAGTCACTTACAAAAAATAACCTGTACGAAATAATAATAATAGAAAAAATAGAGAAAGCAATAAAGTCATATAAACGGACCCGAAGGTCAACTACTAGAGAGCCCAGAATAACGAAGTCTCAAGTCTCATATCACACTACCGAGGATAACTCAATAATCACAAACAATTACAACATATCAAATCCGTTTCGGCGCACAACCCGATCCCACCATATCATCATCATCTGTTCATATCATAATCCATCCTTATTCTTTCATATCATTTTAATACCTTTCAATTCCGTTGTGGCGTGCAACTCGTTTCCCAAACAATTTCAAATCATAAACATAAACAATTCAACTAGAATATTTACAAAATATCAACATCAAGAAGGTGATTGTACAAGACTGTAAAGAACCATAGAATAATCGGAGGATATCTTACATCTCGAAATCTCAAACTTTACCAATTCATCAATAGAAATGAGATGACTCTTTCTTGAACTATATCATAAACAGATCTTCCCTTCCACACCAATCACGAGTTTTCCTCTCGTAGTCCAAAGCTAATTCAATCGTATCCACCTTTGAGGAAAAGAACAATTAAACAACTCACATAAGGAAAGCAACATTATAGAGTGCATCAAATAATATAAGAAAAATAAAAGCAGGTAAAACATGTGACAATTGAAATATACGATTAAGGCAAGTAGAAACAAGTAGCAAATAAACAGAAATCATGTGAGGAATGAACAAATTAAAGCAAGTAACGATTAAAACAAGTAACAATTATAACATAGAAGTCAAGTAACGACATGTAACAATTAAAGCATATAACAAGAGATATCATGAAATAAACGAAAACATGGAAATAAATATCCAAATCCCGCATGCTAAATCCCATGACGGCATATATACACTCTTCACCTCGCATATATGCCGTTTTCCCACATAATTCACATAACAAATAATTCAACAAGCCCTATTTCCCTCAAGTCAAGGTAGGCAAAACACTTACCTCACTTCGTGAACAAAGCAATCAATCAACCATGGCCTTGCCTTTTGAACAAGCCTCCAAACCCACCAAATCTAGTAAATTATCGATCAAACGATTTAAAATAAGCTTTAGAAACCACCCATTAATGAAAGAGGTTCAATTTTGATATTTTTTGAAAAAGTCAACAACCCTGAATCCGCTTGATCAAAATCCGATATTCGGATCAAAATCATATTACCCATTCATCCCCGAGCCCAGTTATGTGATTTTTTTTCAAAATCCAACCTCAGTTTGAGGTCTAAATTTCAATTTTACAAAATCTTCAATTTCTACCCAAATCTTTAATTTCTACCATGGAAATCCTAAATTTGATGTTGAAATCTCATGAAAAGTATTGAGAATCGAAAGAAAGTGGATTAGTGTGTTTAGGGCGTTTGAGGTTGAGAAGTGGTGTAGAATGAGCTAAGTCCTGATATTCCCCTCTTTTACCCAGTTGCAAATGTTGCAATTGCGATGTTTTGTTTGCAATTGCGAGTATAGCAAATGCGAACTTTGTATTAGAAGCCCAAGTGTCGCAATTGCGACAATTTGATTGCAAATGCGAAAACCCATCCTTCGCAAATACAGCTAGATTCTTCGCAAATGTGAAGATGTCCTATTTTGCAGGCGTCGCAAAATGCTCGCAAAAGTGGCCCTAGCCAGTTCCCAAATGCGAACCATTTCCTAGCAAATGTGAGGTTACCCGACCCAAGCCCTGCTCGCAAATACGAACTCTTGTTCGCAAAAGCGAGGCTCGCAAATGCGAGCCAGACCTCGAAATTGCCATATCTACATCAGACACCAGAAGTAACACTTCATCAGCACTCCTCAAACTTTCCAAACTCATTCGAAACTCACCCGAGCCCCTCGGGCTCCAAACCAAACATGAACACATGTGTAATAACATCATACAAACTCGCTCGCGCGATCGAAATACCAAAATAACATCTAAAACTACAAATTGAACATCAAAATGAATGAAATTTCGGGAAACTCAAGAACAACTAGGATCACAACTGAGCGTCCGAATCATATCAAATCAACTCCGAATTGCAATAAAATTTGCAAACAAGTTTCAAATAGTAAAACAGACCTATACCAAGTCGCAACATCAAAATCCGAACCTGATAGCCCTGAAGTCCACCTACGATCAAACCTAGGAATTTTCAAACTTTCAAATTACTAGTTTTCAGCAAAATGAGTCAAATCACCCTAGGAACCTCCGATTTCAATTCCGAGCAAATGCCCAAGTCCAAAATCACAATAGGACCTACCAGAATCGTCAAAACACCGATCCGAGGGTGTTTACACAAAATGTTGACCGTGGTCAATTCAAGTTGTTTTCAAAGCAAAAAATCATATTTTCTTCAAATTTTCTCATAAAATCTTTTCAAAAAGCAACTCAGGACCACGCGCACACACCAAGGAACATCAAACGAAGCTAATGTAGGTCTTAGAAATCAGAATCAACGGCTAGCACTCAAAACGACCTATCGGGTCATCACAGTATTCAAAGGAAATCGGGTGGCTTAATTATTTGGAAAGACTTGATTTCCTGTGACTCCACAACTTTTGTAGTGCACCTTTTATATATAAAATTTGTTACTATTGTCAAAAGAAAAAAAGTTAGTCATTTCAAGTGGATGTCAAGTCAAGACAACCAAATATAAAATTACAATGCTTGATGTAAGACTAGGAAAAATTAAAGGCATGACTAGGAGCTTATATCATTTAAACATAATTAATTATGGAAATTGGTATAGTTGTCCCGAATGTGCAGCAATGGAAGTAATCAAGGGGGGACTTATTAGTTAGTTCAATAAGATAAAAATTACTTCATGGTAATAATATCAGTTTCCATTTACATAGGGCCTTGTGGGCTATGAATCGGTAGTGCAACTCTTCGAGCAGTAACAGGAAAGCTTATATCATTTGCACATGTTAAACTCATTGTTATTGGATTGCTTTTCTCAAATGTTGCAGCAAAGGAAGTACTCAAACGGGAAATTGTTCAGTTACTTCAAGAAGACTCCTGTATTAATATGAGTTTCATTTAGGAATGGCCTCATAGGCTATGAATATTCTGCTATAATCATGTTTGATGAATTTACAAAAGCTCCATGTTTTGTAAATGAACGCTTATACAAATGGGTGGATATCTTTGTCCGTACAGATCAAAGGGAAGATGCACAACACAATATCTATGCCTTCATCTGTCTGTTGGTTAGTGAGCTTTCTTTGCACTATTACATGAGCATCTGTAATCTCTTTGTTTAATATGTTCATAACATCTTTTTAAAATATTTTGTCCCTTTTCTGATGTTGCAGTTTGGTACCTTTGGAACTTTATGATCAATGTTTCCTGGCAAGCTCTATGGATGGATCGGTTAGTGTCTTAATGTGATTCCTTTGGCCATATACTTGGTTGTTCTCTGCGCTGTTTTTGCAATCTTTGATGACGAGCATTAACTTGATTGTTATCCTCTAGTGCCAGAGTCTATCTAGTTTCCTGCTCTCTATCAACCTTAGCTCTTTCAAATTGTAAAAAAATTTTCTTTTAAAAAAAAGAGATTTTTTCTCCTGATATTTGTGTGACTAGAGGCTTGACATCTAGGTTTAGAACTTTTTTCTCCGGATGGTTGAAATTGTAGATTTTGAGAAGAAGAAAAGGCTTTTTGTATTTTTGTGTGTGTTTACATCCCATAAGCAAGGGAATTTATACAAAGCTCAACAACAACAACAACTACTACCCAGTAAAATCCCACATAGTGGGTCTTGGGAGGGTAATGTGTACGCAGACCTTACCCCTGCCCCGATAGGGGCAGAGAATCAATACAATCAATGCTAATTAAGGAAATAAAATAAATACATACAATCAATACAACTATCAAATCAAATTAAATAAAATCAGGATAAAATCAGATCCTTTAAATATAATTAATTCTCTTGAAATCATGCTAATCGATACTCCTAAATCAAATCTCCTTGAATCATGCTAATCAGTGCTCCTCCTCAAGTTGGTGCAAAGATGTCGCACATGCCCAACTTGCAACTCAAAGTATGGAAAGTCGCTTGTGAGACCTTTAGTAAACACATCAGCTAGCTGTTTTTCCGATAGTACATTAAGCAAACTCAAGATACCAGTTGTAACTTTTTCTTTGATGAAGTGTCGATCAATTTCCACATGCTTTGTTCGGTCATGTTGGATTGGGTTATGCGCTATACTGATGGCAACTTTATTGTCACAGTACAAGTAAAGTTTTCCTTTTGCAGACAGTCTCAATTCCCGTAGTAACTTTTTTAGCCAAAGCAGTTCGCAAACACCCTCGGCCATTGCTCTATATTCTACCTCCGCACTTGATCTAGCAACTTCACTTTACTTCTTGCTTCTCCAAGTAACTAAGTCTCCTCCTACGAGTGTACAGTAACCGGATGTTGATCTTCTGTCATCTAGAGATCCAGCCCAATCCGCATATGTAAAGGCTTCTATTTGGAGTTGATCATGTTTGGAGAAAAGTAGACCTTTCCCTGGAGCAGACTTCAAATACCGCAAAATGTGAAAGACAACTTTGCATATGAGGATCTCGTGGATCATGCATGAACTGACTCACCATGCTAACTGAATAACTCATGTCTGCTCTAGTGTGAGAGAGATAAATGAGTCTTCCAACCAACCTCTGATATCTCTCCTTATCAACTGATTCTCCAACTCCGCTTTGTAACTTGTGATTGCTTTCAATGGGTGATATCTTCTCCAACTCCGCTTTGTAATTTGTGATTGCTTTCAATGGGAGATTTTGCGGGTCTACAACCTGTCATACCAATTTCCTTCAAGAGATTCAGAATATACTTCCTTTGAGAAATAAAGATTCCTCTTTTGGATCTAGCAACCTCCATTCCCAAGAAGTACTGCAATTTTCCGAGATCCTTGATCTCAAATTCATATGCCAACAACTTCTTCAATCGGGCCATCTCCTCTTTGCATCTCGTATCATTACTATGCCATCAACATAAACTATGAGAAGAGTGAGTTTACCCGTTAGATGTCTCATGAGGAGGGTGTGATCATCATTGCTTTGTTGGCAACCGAAGGAGATCATTGCTTTGCTGAATCTGTCAAACCAAGCTCTAGGGAATTGCTTCAGTCCGTACAAGGCTTTCTTCAATCTGCATACCTTTCCTTGACTCCGTGTAGTATCAAATCAAGGAGGGATCTCCATTTAGACCTCTTCTTCTAAGTCTCCATGAAGAAATGCATTCTTCACATTAAACTTTTGTAAGTCCCAATCAAGATTAGATGCACAAGATAAAAGAATTCTAATAGTGTTCATCCGAGCAACAGGGGCAAATGTCTCTTGATAATCCACTCCATAGGTCTGAGTGAATCCCTTAGCCCCAATCTTGCTTTTAATCTTTCAGTAGAGCCATCACCTTTGTGCTTCACAGTGAAGACCCATTTGCAGCAACCCAACTTCTTGTTTGGTGGTGAAGTGACAAGTTCCCAAGTCTCATTTTTCGACAAGGCGTTCATTTCTTCAATCATTGTTTGCTTCCATTTAGGATCTGCAAAAGCTTCCGTCTAATTTTGGGGAATAGACACAGAAGAAATAGACAAGGCAAAGGCTCTATAGGAGGGAGACAAAATTATAGGAGACAAAGTTAGATAAAGGGTGTTTGGTGGTGCAAGAGCTGACTCCTTTTCTGTGAGCACTAGGCACATCTAACTCATTAGGAAATGTAGATAACTTACCAGTAGAAGAAGGTTCAGCTTCGGTAGATTGCATAGTGGCTTTTTCTGCCCTATTTCTCCTTGAGTAAGTTTTCAATAGGCCTATCCAAACTCCCAATAGTCTCCCCCTGAATTCTTTCTCCAATTTCATTTCCCTGTGACAGTATCATCAAGAGGTCCAGTAATGGAACTAGTTAGAATCACCTCTTCCTCTATATTGCTCTTCCCCCGAAGAGGTGATGAGGTAGTACTGAAATAGGGCTTAGATTCTCGAAAGGTAACATTCATGCTAACAAAAGATCTCCTAAAGGGAGGGTGATAACATTTGTAACATTGCTCTATCGGAGAATACCTAATGAAAACACATTTTATAGCTCTAGGATCAAGTTTTCAAGAATTTCTAGTGTGGACAAAGCAAACACACCCAAACATCTTTGGAGGAACAATATATTCATTCTTACCCTTTAAAGTTTCCGGAGGATTTTGAAAATTAAGGGGTTTAAGTGGCATTCTGTTGATAAGAAGCCGCTAGATGCATGGTGAACATAAGAGATCTTGCTACTTCTAACAGATGCCTATTTTTTCTTTCAGCGACCCTATTTTGTGCACTAGTTTAAGGACAACTAGTCTGATGTGGATTATCCCATTGGACTCCAAATAAGCACCAAATCTTTTATCCATGTATTCTCTGTCATTGCCAGTTCTCAAGATTTTTATTTTGGCATCAAACTGAGTACAAATCATCTTATGAAATGACCGGAAACAAGAAAACTTTAGTTTTGGCTTCTAATAAATTTACCCAAGTCATACTAGTGCAACAATCAATGAAAGTAACAAACCATCGACTACCAGACAAAGAAACAGTTTGGGTAGGACCCCATACATCAGAATGAATAGTCGTAAACGGAGTTGTGCTTCTATTATCACTCACAGGATAAGAGTTTTTAGTATGTTTGGCATATTCACACGCATCAAAAAACAAAGATTCACATCGAGTCCTTGAAAACAAATCCGGATATAACTTTTTCAAAACAAAGAATGATGGGTTTCCTAACCGTCTATGCCGCTGTATTATTTCTTGGTTGACATCCTTATTTTTCCCAAAAAAGGCTTGATCAGAGTTTTGATTTCCATCTAATATATACAAGTCCTCACGCAATCTACCTCTGCCAAACCATTTCCCTTTTGAAGATCCTGAAAAATACATTGATTGGGAAAGAACTCGATTTTACAGTTTAGTGCATTGGTAATGGCTCTACCAGAGAGAAGATTGATTTCATAAGTGAGCATGAAGTTGGAATTGAATAGATAGTGAGAAAAAGCGCCTTTTGTTTGTTTGTTGGAATCTTCTTCTGTCAGGGAACTCAAGGACATGGAGCACGGATGATAGTTTAATATTGGAGTACAAACGACAGAACCTGTTCCAGGGACAGGTGGAAGAACCATTGGCTATTTTGATATTATCTCCTTTGGGACACGGAGAATAATTTTGAATGTCTTTAGAAGAGCTTGTCATGTCTATTTGCACCAGAATCAACAATCCAAGAATCAAGGTGAGTAGCAAAGGCAGTACCTGATTGCACATGATTGGATGTGGCAACATTAGCAGAGTCAAGTTTGGCTAGGAGGCGACGAAGAAGCTGAATTTCATCCGAAGACAAGATTTCTCCAAAAACCGTCTCCTTGAATGTCTCCACGTTTCAGAAGGATTGCGGATAGACACCAAGAGAATCATGTCTATACAATCTATCCAGCTATCAAATCAAATCAAATCAAAATGAAATCAGATCTCCTAAATATAATCAAATCTCTTGAAATCATGCTAATCGATACTTCTAAATCAAATCTCCTTAAATCATGTCACCATAAATAAAACATCGTACTCTAATGCAATATATGAAGAATTATGATAACATCCTTGAAGGGTTTTCTCTTTACCTTGATGGCCTGAAATCCCAAGTAGTCTTGTCTCTTAATGTTTGTGTCTAAGTTGCTCTGACATGACAAGTTTGGTACTGCACCTGTGTCGACACGACACTAGTATATGTGTGAGTATGGGATCTGTACCGGATCTGGTCAAACAATTTTGGGTAATTTGACCACGACGGACGAAAAAATTCGAGATGAGATACAATTTGATTCCCGAAGTCAGAACCAAAACTATGGTAAATTTGAAGAAAATAGCATAACTTATCTAGGAAATCAATCCTTTAATCTACAACTTGAGAATAAAAAAGAAATCCATACTTTACAAGCTATACGTAAGTAATTCCTCAAAATTTCTCATAATTTAGAGATGTTTTTATATTTTTGAATTATTTTTAGCTGGATCCCCTCGCCCGTATTAGGATCCGTATCCCCGAATCTTAAAATTTACATCTTGAAGGATCCGACCTCTAGATCCGCGCCCGTATCGGACACCACACCCGTGTCCGAGCAACTTAGGTTTGTGTTAAAGGGCTGAAGGGATTATTGTGGGAGGTGAGTGTGTTACGCATTACGTGTCAATATCTTGGTGCATATAAATTGAGTGATTTGGCAATGAAAAACGGATCACTTAATTAGTCTGTCTAGTACGTGTGGATTATTTTGTAACATTGACATATGTCCAGATAAAGCTTTATGATCATCGTCTAATGAGGGGAGCCATCCAATCTTATGAGGGAAATAACAATTCTCATAGTCGAATACAGCTTGGAGTTGACCCATCAGAAACAATTGTCATGTCAGGTAGCTATGGCTTTATGACTCTTGTATTGTTTATCTGTGTGCGAGAAAATGTGAACTACTTTCTAAAGACATTCTTGCCAGGTGGAGAGGACTATCAATTGCGGCTATGGAGTATGAAATCTGGCGAATTACTATTCGAAGATAAATTCATGGATACGATCCCCACAGTTGTACGCTGGCCAAAAACTGAAGGTATTACCAGCCTTTGCGTCCATATTCCTCCAAAAACACCTCTTTTCCCATGATAGAAAATGTCCAATTTCTAACATGTCGCCCAGGAGTGGGGAAACATATGCAAGGTGCATGGCTTGGATCTGAAGAAGGGTTGTTTTTCATGGACTGGCCTTGAGGCTTGTGTTCTTGGTGATTTCTTACTTGGAGTATCTAGAACTTTGCACATACGTCTATCACCTGAAGATGAATTGATACAGACAGACAGTAGGCTTCGTCGGCATTAATGAAATCGAGTTTAGGTGAAACTAGGAGCTGAGACTGAAAATCTTGGCTTGCCTCAAAGAGCTTCTTCCTTCCGATATTATGGAACTTACAGAAGAGTAGCCCTCTAGAACTGAAATATCCAGGATTGTAGGTTTCAACTGAAACAGAGTGTTGTCGAATTTGTTTATTAGATTTATTTTATTTTAGTTGCTTTGGCTGATTATATATCTTCTGGTATTTTATGACCTGAAGCATTGTTTATATTGTTGGCTTGTCAAGCATAGGCAGCTTAGCGTTCACTTTTTTGCGTTAATTTGGGTTGGAAGATTATATTTGAAGAGGAAAAAGTAGATGAAGGAATAAAACTTGAGTCAAACGGAAGCAGAAGGGAATACTGTAAAAAGTTTGTTAAATGTCCACTTTTCTTGCACGTAAAAAGGATTTTATGCACCTTTGCACCAATTCATATCAATGGTTTTTTTTAAAAAAAAAAAAAATCAAAGTGCCTAAATGAGTGCATATTAGAAGTTAATTGATAAAAACAAAAAGTAAATTTAGATATTGATTGCTGTCGAAAACTTAGTTGGGTTTTGGGGTTACTATTCTACATAATGTGTAGCATATTCAGTTTCATCTCTGTGTGCCGAGGTTTTGTTTTTATGGTTAACTAAACAAATACTTTTGTAAACTGTTCATTTGTGTATGTTATCGCCTGACTGAAATTTTTTTTTAAATTTTATAGAGGTATTCCTCCGAAGCAAGATTATTTTCTATACTATATTTCTTAAACTAGTATATACATCCCTGCGCGGTGCGCCAACCGTTTCAATATAAAAGAGTGGAGATAATTAATAAAAATAGATGTATATTGCATACTAAACTTTAAGAGTATTATGGTTATAAATATCAATATAAATATTGATATTATAGTCTTAGTTAACTGAATTTTAAGAGTGCTATTTATATACGTATATAAATCAAATCAATATAATTAAATTTTTTATATTATTATTAGCAGGTAAAACTCATAAAACGTTTCTTAGGTGTTTCCAATTGGTATAGAGTTATAACAACTAAATAGCAATAATAATTTGTAAAATTGGTCTATTCGCGCAGTAAAAAAATAATATTATTGTGTACGGGTAGAACCAGGGATAAAAGTTACCCTCGATTTCCCGATAAACAAACGAGAGGATAGTGCAACCCGATATGACCTCGAGTAGTACCGAGGGCACCTGCACCTCAGAGCCCGGGGAGGACAAATGGTGCACCCGGTATCGGACACAACCGAGCATCGGGTCCGAGCAGAGTGAAGGGCCGAGACTAGGGGAAAAGACGGCTAGAACCGATAACCGGAGAGCCTTACTATTCGCCCTTAACCTGATGTTACAGCGCAAATCTCGCCCGACATCAACTGCATATCAACGTTTACTGGAAGGAGAATATTTTTGTCACGACCCAAACCGATGGGCCGCTACGGGCACCTGGTACCTTACTCAATCGAGTACCAACATAACGCATCTTTTCATATCATACTATCATAGATAACTGAGCTGGAAGGCTGCCGTAAGATAAGTAGAATACAACATGTGGTACCAACTTATACATAAGACATACGGGCCTATAAGACCAAAATAAAAACTCGTATACTGAACATAGGCCGACAAGGCCATACAATATTTTAGGTAAAAATTGCACGGAGCGCCCTATTTGGTCGCCCCCTTTTAACCTATACCCATTTTCTTAAAAAGTTTTAACTTGTACCCACCCACTTTTTAAACAACTTCAGCCCTCCCCCCTCCTCCTCCTCCTCCTCCTCTTCTTCTTCTTCTTCTTCTTCTTCTTCTTCTTCTTCTTCTTCTTCTTCTTCTGTCTTCTGCTGCTGTTGGTGCTGCTANTGTGACCATACTCACCACACTCATAACACCTACACGAACGCTGCAGCTGAGGGAACTGAGGCTGACCATGTCGACCTGAATGACCACCTGAAGTACCATGAGTGACCTGGAGAGCTAACTGAGAAGGCCTGGGAGGATGGCCTCTACTATAAGAACCTCTACCTCCTGACGAGGTACCACTAAATCTGCCTGCATGACGGGGCCTCTTATCCGACCCATGACCACCTCCCTGTGGCAGAGTTATCTCAACTCTACGGCCCACATTGGCCGCCTCCTGAAAAGTGATCTCACTCCCGGCCTGAGCCACTATACCCGACTGACCTGCCACCGCTGGCGGAACCACTGGAAGCAAACCCGCTCGAATGACACCCTCTATGAGGTCTACCAATCGGACTAGAACGTCCTGAAGAACTGGGGTGGCAATGAACCCTTCCGGGACCTGAGCTGGGCCCACCGGAACTGCTGGGACGGGAACCTCCTCCTCAAAATCAACCTGAGGCTCCGCCACTGGGGCTGCTGCTGGGGTCTCGGACTGCTGAGCGGTAGATGAAGAAGCGCGTGTTCTCGCCATCTGCGAAAGAACAGAGTAGAAATTCAACCGGTGTTTGAGAAACAGAACCGCACGACAAGAAAGAACGAATGTGAAGTGTTTCCTAACTTTGTAGCCTCTGGGGGATAAATACAGACGTCTCCGTACCGATCCCTCAGACTCTACCAAGTTTGTCCGTGAGTTGTGAGACCTATGTAACCTAGTGCTCTGATACAAACTTGTCACGACCCGGATTTCCCACCCTCGGGAGTCGTGATGGCGCCTACTAATAGGAGCTAGGCAAGCCAATTATCGAATACCTCTTTTAGCGAACATCGACAATATTAACAACAATGAAGCATATAACGAATAAGGCGGAAGTCTCAAATAAAATTTACTAAAAGAAATGAGGAAGTTTAACAATCCTCTACCCAAGACTGGAGTCACTAACTCACGAACGTCTATAGAATACTACATACAAAGTCTGAACAAGGTACAATACTGTTTGCTTCGGTACAAGTGATAATAATTTGAATAAAATAGGAAGGGACTCCGGCCTGCGGACGTCAGCAAGGCTACCTCGAATGTCCCTGGACTGAAGTCAACTCCCAGTCAACTACTGCTGGTCCAAAAGCTACTCCGGTATCGCGATCTGTGCAAAAGAGCACAGAAGTGTAGCATCAGCACAACCGACCCCATGTGCTGGTAAGTGCCTGGCCTAACCCCGGCGAAGTAGTTACGAGGCTAGACAGGACTACCAAACAAACTTGTACAGATATATGCAATATAAGGAAAATATACAGAACTTAAACAGCTAGGGGGGGGGGGGGACATGCTATGGGGGCTGTAACAGTTAAAAATACAAAATCAATAAATAAGGAATGAAACGGTACAACTACAATAGTCAACGAGAGTAATAATCAAAACATGGCACGGAATGTTCCTTCGTGCAAATATAATCAAACATGGCACGGCATCAACCTTCGTGCTTTATCACTCTTCCTCACCCAAGCAACAATCACAAACAATGGGGCGAGGGGATAGACAAACAGTAATAGAAGTCCCGGCAAGTGAAAACACAAGTAAACAGCTAAATCCCGGCAAGGGAACAACAACAATAACTTTCACATCCCGACAAGGGAGAAAATCACTATACGAACACAGCCCGACAAGGGAATAATCACATTTCTTTCTCTTTCTTTCATTTCTTACTCAACAATTACTTTAGCATTCGAGCCAACGCTCCAAAGAGTTCACAAGTCATAATTCTTTCTCATACCCTTCACATTATATAGAAATCATCAATTATACAAGGAAGAGTCACAACAAAATCAAAATAAGCACAACTAAGGACTCACGGTCATGCTAGACACCGGTGTATAGATACTCGTCACCATGCCTATACACCGTACTCAACAATTAGAAATTAACAACAATACTCTAATCCTATTCCCTCAAGCCAAAGTTAGATCAAACACTTACCTCGGTCCAAAGAATAGCAATCAATCCTCAAATACCGCCTTTCCTCTACAATCCGACTCCGAAACAATGATATCTAGGTATAATTAATTCAATAGTATGAATAAAGACTCAATGGAAACATCCCATAGCCTAGATATGAATTTCCTAACATTTTTCCAAAAATACCAAAAATCGACCCCGGGCCCGCTTGGTCAAAACACGAGGTTCGAACCAATTCCATGTCACCCATTCCCCCACGAGCCCGGATATACAATTTGTTTTCAAATTCAACCCCAATACGAGGTCTAAATCAAAGAAAATTGAAAAACCCTAATTCTACCCTTTTCCCCAATTCTTACCATGAACTACATGATTTAGGTCTAGGAATTTGATAAATGATGATAGAAAATGAAGAAAACGAGTTAGATAATACTTACCTAAGAAGCTTTGATGAAGGATAGCTCTAAAAATTGCCTAGGTGCCGTGGAGAAGATGAACTCGTGTGTTTTGGGTGAAAAATCCCGTTAATGGTCTGTTTTTAGGCTTTAGAAATAACTGGGCGAATTTTCCCTATGCGATCGCGGAAATAGGGGTGCGATCGCGAACGGTCCCACTGACTGGTCATAGCGATCGCGTGGATGGTAACGCGAATGCGTAGAAGAAATACTGGGGGTCCAAAAGTTTGGTCTATGCGAACGCGAGTCTACTGGTGTGAACGCATTGAAGGAAATGCTGAAGCTATGCGATCGCGTGACCGAGTACACGAACGCGGAAGAGGAAAAAGCCAAAGGAACGCGAAGGCGGGCTGAAGATTGCGATCGCGAAGGAGGGAACAACTGTGCAAAAATTGCAGATTTTCTGCAACTTTCTCTAAGGCCAAAAACATCCCGAACCACCTCCGAATCACTCCCGAGCCCTCGGGGCTCCTAACCAAACACACACACTAACTCAACAGCCTCATACCAACTTAACCGAGCGATCAAATTGCCAAAACAACATCAAAATGAATGAATCAACCCTCAAAATCATCATTTTTCATTCTAACTTCATAAACTTCAAATTTTAGATATTTAGGTCCGAAACATGCCAAATGACGTCCGTTTTCGACCAAACTTTACAGAAAGCGCTTAACACATATTTAAGACTTGTACCGGGCGTCAAAACCAAAATACGAGCCCGATACCATAGTCTTTTAATCAATTTTCATTTCCATTTTCCTTAATAATTTCAGAAAAACAATTTCACAGAAAAATTCTTTTACTCGGGTTCTAGACCTCGGATTTCGACTCCGGGCACATGCCCGAGTCCCATATTTTTCTACAGACCCTCCGGGACCGTCGAATCACGGGTCCGGGTCCGTTTACCAAAAATGTTGACCGAAGTCAACTTTAATCATTTTAAAGCCACATTTTAAAATTTTTTCACAAAATTTAACATATAATCTTTTCGGCTAAGCGCCCGGACTGCGCACGCAAATCGAGGCAACTAAAGGTGAGGTTTTCAAGGCCTCGGAAGCACGGAAAAAGAGAGAAATTCGGTGATGACCCTTTGGGTCGTCACATTCTCAACCTCTAAAACAACCGTTCGTCCTCGAACGGACAAAAGAAAGAAGTACCTGAGTCGGGAAATAGATGAGGATAACGGCTCCGCATATCAGACTCGGACTCCCAGGTCGATGCCTCAGGAGGCTGACCTCTCCACTGGACACGCACTGAAGGAAAACTCTTCGATCTCAACTGTCGAACCTGCCGGTCTAGAATAGCTACCAGCTCCTCCTCGTAGGACAGATCCTTGTCCAACTGGACAGTGCTGAAATCTAACACGTGGGCTGGATCGCCGTGATACCTCCGAAGCATGGACACATGAAACACTGGATGCACGGCTGACAAGCTGGGCGGCAAGGCAAGTCTGTAAGCCACCTCTCCCACACGATCGAGAATATCAAATGGGCCAATGAACCTAGGGCTAAGCTTGCCCTTCTTCCCAAATCTCATCACGCCCTTCATAGGCGACACT
>NW_017675657.1:44452-62635 GCF_001879085.1 Nicotiana attenuata
CGGGCCCGCTTGGTCAAAACACGAGGTTCGAACCAATTCCATGTCACCCATTCCCCCACGAGCCCGGATATACAATTTGTTTTCAAATTCAACCCCAAAACGAGGTCTAAATCAAAGAAAATTGAAAAGCCCTAATTCTACCCTTTTCCCCAATTCTTACCATGAACTACATGATTTAGGTCTAGGAATTTGATAAATGATGATAGAAAATGAAGAAAACGAGTTAGATAATACTTACCCAAGAAGCTTTGATGAAGGATAGCTCTAAAAATCGCCTAGGTGCCGTGGAGAAGATGAACTCGTGTGTTTTGGGTGAAAAATCCCGTTAATGGTCTGTTTTTAGGCTTTAGAAATAACTGGGCGAATTTTCCCTATGCGATCGCGGAAATAGGGGTGCGATCGCGAACGGTCCCTCTGACTGGTCATCGCGATCGCGTGGATAGTAACGCGAACGCGTAGAAGAAATACTGGGGGTCCAAAAGTTTGGTCTATGCGAACGCGAGTCTACTGGTGCGAACGCATTGAAGGAAATGCTGAAGCTATGCGATCGCGTGACTGAGTACGCGAACGCGGAAGAGAAAAAAGCCAAAGGAATGCGAACGCGGGCTGAAGATTGCAATCGCGAAGGAGGGAACAACTGTGCAAAAATTGCAGATTTTCTGCAACTTTCTCTAAGGCCAAAAACATCCCGAACCACCTCCGAATCACTCCCGAGCCCTCGGGGCTCCTAACCAAACACACACACTAACTCAACAACCTCATACGAACTTAACCGAGCGATCAAATTGCCAAAACAACATCAAAATCAATGAATCAACCCTCAAAATCATCATTTTTCATTCTAACTTCATAAACTTCAAATTTTAGATGTTTAGGTCCGAAACACGCCAAATGACGTCTGTTTTCGACCAAACATTACAGAAAGCGCTTAACACATATTTAAGACTTGTACCGGGCTTCAGAACCAAAATACGAGCCCGATACCATAATCTTTTAATCAATTTTCATTTCCATTTTCCTTAATAATTTCAGAAAAATAATTTCACAGAAAAATTCTTTTACTCACGTTCTTGACCTCGGATTTCGACTCCGGGCACATGCCCGAGTCCCATATTTTTCTACGGACCCTCCGGGACCGTCGAATCACGGGTCCGGGTCCGTTTACCAAAAATGTTGACCGAAGTCAACTTTAATCATTTTAAAGCCACATTTTAAAATTTTTTCACAGAATTTAACATATAATCTTTCCGGCTAAGAGCTCGGACTGCGCATGCAAATCCAGGCGACTAAAGGTGAGGTTTTCAAGGCCTCGGAAGCACGGAAAAAGAGAGAAATCCGGTGATGACCCTTTGGGTCGTCACACTAATGAATCCAGGACAAAAAAAATTAAGCTTATTTAGTGCTGAAGTTTTTACCAATGAACTAAATAACTTCAGCATCTTTGCTGAAGTTTTTGAAAAAGCTTATCCAGGACAAAAAAATTTCAGCTTATTTAGTGTCGAAGTTTATATAAATGAACTAAATAACTTCAGCATCTTCTGCTGAAGTTTTTGAAAAAGCATAATGACAAAACTAATGAATCCATGACAAAAAAACTTCAGCTTATTTAGTGCATTTACAAACAAAAACTTCAGCAAATAGAGAACAAAACTTCAGCTACTATGCTTAAGTTCAGCAATTACAAACAAAAACTTCAGCAAATAGAGAACAAAACTTCAGCTACTATGCTTAAGTTCAACAATTACAAACAAAAACTTCAGCACACTTGGTTCAGCACATTTGCTACTTCAGGCCCGTCTACTAGAATGCTGAAGTTTTGCGTGATTGCCTTTGCTACTTCAGCCCCGAATGCTGAAGTTACGCGAATAAGCAAGTACGCTTGCAGTTTTTTTTGCAAAGTAGGCACAAGTTAAAATGTGACCCAAAAAGCGGGTATAGATGCAAATCCCCCACCTTTTAGGTACATGACATCTGTCTACAAGCCTCTAAGAATACATAATTTTCATAAAGTTCGGGACAGAGTCCTGCCACACCAAACAGTACACGTCTAAATCATACTAAACAAACAAGCAACTCCGGAGCAAATGGAGCGCACCAACATCTTCCGTTGAGCTAATAGCCTACTTGGAGGGCTCTCGACCTGTCTATCAGAACCTACGGGCATGAAATGTAGCGTTCCTAGGCAAAAGGGACATCAGTACGAATAATGCGCCGAGTATGTAAGGCACATAAATAAGTACATAACAGACATGGAAGAAAAATAGAGTAAGTGACTCAACCTGTAAGTCTTCATAACTCTGTAACTCGTGAAATAATTATAGTGTCATGCACATGCGTATGAATGTCATGTCGTGCATAGGTACATGTGTCATAACATCATCGTGCCTCTGAGGGCATCCCATCATATCATCCGTCCGCTGTGGGCAAAATCATCAACGTATACCAGCTGATCAAGTGGTAGTGCGTATATAACGCCATAACCTTTGCCATATCCCATATACATACATATATATATATATATATATANTCAGACAACTGACAGACTCTAGTAGCAAAGGAAATACAGACTCAAATGACAAACTCTAGTAGAATAGGAAATACAGACTCAAATGACAATCATGAATACATTAAAGCTCCTGGTGCCCGCGGGACATCGTTCGGTCTCGCCGCGGGCCTATATGCAAGTTCCCCTTGAAGTCTGTCCAGGTCACTCATTATCTGCTTCACAAATATCATCACAGATGCAAAGAAGGTGGTACGAGTCATATTCTCGCACACTTGGCATTTCCTAGTAATGGAGTGAGCAACGGTTAAGATTCTCTCTCTAATTCTGCCTTTTTCCTGAAGCAACCGCCCTATCTGTTGGGCCCTAGCCTACAAAGTTTGCTCGGCTACCTGGTTTTGTTCCTGGAGTTGTTGCAAGTCCATTTCTAATTGTGCCAATGCCGTGTAGCAGTGCTCTCTTTCATCTTTGAATTCTTTTGCCTGTTTGATCATCTTGTTCTCTGTGGCGATGACCTTTTTCTTTAATCCCGTGACCTCATTATCGTATTCTTCTTTCAACTACTTAACCATGCGGGCCCGTTCTTCCGCGTTTTTAGCCAATTGTTTCCGAACCCCGGCTAATTCCCTTTCTGCCTTGTTGAGGTCAAAACTATAGTCATTCACTTTTTGCCTTAGATTTTCTATAAGCTTTGCATCTTTGGCACTCCTGACGGGATTTTCGGCCACTAGCTTCATCTTTTGGATTTGGGCTCGTAAGGCTTCATTCTCTTTGGCCAATTTCTTTCTCTCACCCTCATCAGCCGCGGCTTGCACGCTATTTTTAAACTAGAGGTCTTGGACCTATTTTTCCAATGCTCCTATGCGGGCCCTGTATTCCCTTTCTTTTTCTAACCAACCCTACTGATCCTGTGATGATTCGACAAAGTCCTGGAGGTGTGGTCTTTTAGCTGGCCTCTCGTACTCATGTTCTCTCCTATACGAAGCAAGATATCCTGGCGACACTTCGCCTTTGGCCCGATCCTGTATGCAAGTATTTGCTTTTAAGTATTGACATTCGTTCCAAATCTGGCAGACTCTTGCTTCAGGAAACTGTCCGTCAGGGCTAATCTCAATTACCTGAGCACTAAGATCCTCATCTTGTGGCACTATTTGGCATCTCCCAAGTTGTCTCAAAACCCGATATAGAGCGTAAGGCTGGATGCTCTTAAGTCCCATCAAAAGAAAATGCGACCTAGCCGCTGACATGTACATGATTTCATCAACGGGTAACCATCCAAGCGTCCACTGCATCTGACTGGCAGTGAGAGTCCGAAAGTATGATGTCCAGGCGGTTACTCCTTTAGGTAAGCTGACCCCGTCAATCCTTGTGTAGAACTCCCCTATGCAGGTTTTCTCAGATGAACCATAACTCAGGAATTGAGGACGATGGCACATGTCTTCAGTCATCCACATTTGCAACAAGAGGTTGCACCCTTCAAAGAAGTTCCCTCCGGCTTTGCAGGCTGTGAGAGCTCGAAAGATTTCAGCTATTATCATGGGTGCAAGAGTGCTTTTGGCTTGAGTCATTAAAGTATTGACGACCCCGGTTATTTTTATGTCAATGTTTCCATCTTTCCTCGGAAATACCAAAAGTCCCAGAAAAACCACCATAAAAGCAAAATGCCTATGTTCTTCCCATTTTTGGCGGTTTCCTTTACTACATATCTTGTTTTTTGGGTCGTTGAACCCTCTTATGTAGCCATATCTGTGGTATATGAAGTGTGGAGTACAAAAACCCTTTGCCAAGTCCGGATTGTGGACCGTCCTGATTATCTTTAGTGAGTCTAAGAACCTGTGCACAGCTACAGTTCTTGGGGCAACCAAGTATTTTTGTCTTAAAGGCACCTCATTATTTCCAATGTACCCGGCTATCTCTTCCAAGGTCGGGGTTAGTTCAAAGTCCGAGAAATGGAAGACGTTATGTGCCGGGTCCCAACATGTGACCAATGCTCTGATGATGTCTCCCCGAGGCACAATCTCTAACAGACCAGTAAGCCCTTTTAAATACTTTTTGACCTCGTCCTGTCCTTCTTTACCCAGATCGTTCTACCATAGACACAACTCCAGAGGGGTTTTAGTCATGATTGAGAAAGGTTCATTTTGAATCGTGCTCATCCTGCACATTTATTAAGGTGATTTAATCACTTATTTTGACCTAATAGGAAAAAATAACATGACACTATTTTGTTCAAATTTCCAATTTAAAACAAGCAGCCAGTTTTTGCGGATACGGCCTTTCAGCACTTCGTAAAGAAGATTTTAAGGCTGTGCCCGCTAACCGTTGAAAATGACCCAAGGTGGCTGTTCCTGCAAAAACGGCCTTCTGGCGCCCTTTTAGGGACATTTGACTTATTTTTGGCAAGAATGGCGTCACCCGACTTATTCATAACGAAGTTAAAAATTCTGGCATTTTTTGGCTATTTTTGCAAAGGGGAGGTTGGACCCGATGAGGGTTGCCTACGTATCTCACATCCGGTGAGAATCAAACCTGCGTAGTTCGGGCAAATAAAACTAACTATCTTCGAAAACTAGACTCTTTGTTTTTTTTTGTTGGCAAATACACTATTTCTGAAAGCAAGACTCTTTGTTTTTTTTTGTTGGCAAATACACTATTTCTGAAAGCAAGACTCTTTTTATATTTTCTTTTTCAGTGGCAAATAAAACAAACTAATTTGAAAATAAAACTCTTTTTGTTTTTCTTTTCCATTGGCAAACAAAACAAACTAAACGAAACTAACTAAACTAAAAAAAAAATACTTCTCTTTGTTCTTTCATTTTTCTCAAAAATCCGGCAGAATTTCGGCACTACTTGGACATTGATTTTTTTAATATAGGTAATTAACTCTCTACACTACTATTTTCTCTTTCCCCCTTTTGTTTTTTTTCAATTTCTCCGGATATTCAAAGCCGGTCAGCATGCGAGTCCAAAACAGATAAATGCACAAGTATGATGCATCAGGATGGTCCATTATTCCGGGTACACCTGTCCTAGACGGACCCAACCCCTGTGTTGAGTCCCCTAAGTCATATGCACGTGATGCAAATAAGCGTTCCTACTAGAGATCCGGCATGAGGTCAAGTTATTCTAGGTTCAAAACCTGGGTATATGTTCTAGACTGTGTACCCGAGCGGACAACTCGAGTCGAGGAGGGGGCTACGTACCGGGGACCCGCAAGATCGTCAGGTAGCTATGGCTTTATGACTTGTATTGTTTATCTGTGTGCGAGAAAATGTGAACTACTTTCTAAAGACATTCTTGCCAGGTGGAGAGGACTATCATTTGCGGCTATGGAGTATGAAATCTGGCGAATTACTATTCGAAGATAAATTCATGGATACGATCCCCACAGTTGTACGCTGGCCAAAAACTGAAGGTATTACCAGCCTTTGCGTCCATATTCCTCCAAAAACACCTCTTTTCCCATGATAGAAAATGTCCAATTTCTAACATGTCGCCCAGGAGTGGGGAAACATATGCAAGGTGCATGGCTTGGATCTGAAGAAGGGTTGTTTTTCATGGACTGGCCTTGAGGCTTGTGTTCTTGGTGATTTCTTACTTGGAGTATCTAGAACTTTGCACATACGTCTATCACCTGAAGATGAATTGATACAGACAGACAGTAGGCTTCGTCGGCATTAATGAAATCGAGTTTAGGTGAAACTAGGAGCTGAGACTGAAAATCTTGGCTTGCCTCAAAGAGCTTCTTCCTTCCGATATTATGGAACTTACAGAAGAGTAGCCCTCTAGAACTGAAATATCCAGGATTGTAGGTTTCAACTGAAACAGAGTGTTGTCGAATTTGTTTATTAGATTTATTTTATTTTAGTTGCTTTGGCTGATTATATATCTTCTGGTATTTTATGACCTGAAGCATTGTTTATATTGTTGGCTTGTCAAGCATAGGCAGCTTAGCGTTCACTTTTTTGCGTTAATTTGGGTTGGAAGATTATATTTGAAGAGGAAAAAGTAGATGAAGGAATAAAACTTGAGTCAAACGGAAGCAGAAGGGAATACTGTAAAAAGTTTGTTAAATGTCCACTTTTCTTGCACGTAAAAAGGATTTTATGCACCTTTGCACCAATTCATATCAATGGTTTTTTTTAAAAAAAAAAAAAATCAAAGTGCCTAAATGAGTGCATATTAGAAGTTAATTGATAAAAACAAAAAGTAAATTTAGATATTGATTGCTGTCGTAAACTTAGTTGGGTTTTGGGGTTACTATTCTACATAATGTGTAGCATATTCAGTTTCATCTCTGTGTGCCGAGGTTTTGTTTTTATGGTTAACTAAACAAATACTTTTGTAAACTGTTCATTTGTGTATGTTATCGCCTGACTGAAATTTTTTTTTAAATTTTATAGAGGTATTCCTCCGAAGCAAGATTATTTTCTATACTATATTTCTTAAACTAGTATATACATCCCTGCGCGGTGCGCCAACCGTTTCAATATAAAAGAGTGGAGATAATTAATAAAAATAGATGTATATTGCATACTAAACTTTAAGAGTATTATGGTTATAAATATCAATATAAATATTGATATTATAGTCTTAGTTAACTGAATTTTAAGAGTGCTATTTATATACGTATATAAATCAAATCAATATAATTAAATTTTTTATATTATTATTAGCAGGTAAAACTCATAAAACGTTTCTTAGGTGTTTCCAATTGGTATAGAGTTATAACAACTAAATAGCAATAATAATTTGTAAAATTGGTCTATTCGCGCAGTAAAAAAATAATATTATTGTGTACGGGTAGAACCAGGGATAAAAGTTACCCTCGATTTCCCGATAAACAAACGAGAGGATAGTGCAACCCGATATGACCTCGAGTAGTACCGAGGGCACCTGCACCTCAGAGCCCGGGGAGGACAAATGGTGCACCCGGTATCGGACACAACCGAGCATCGGGTCCGAGCAGAGTGAAGGGCCGAGACTAGGGGAAAAGACGGCTAGAACCGATAACCGGAGAGCCTTACTATTCGCCCTTAACCTGATGTTACAGCGCAAATCTCGCCCGACATCAACTGCATATCAACGTTTACTGGAAGGAGAATATTTTTGTCACGACCCAAACCGATGGGCCGCTACGGGCACCTGGTACCTTACTCAATCGAGTACCAACATAACGCATCTTTTCATATCATACTATCATAGATAACTGAGCTGGAAGGCTGCCGTAAGATAAGTAGAATACAACATGTGGTACCAACTTATACATAAGACATACGGGCCTATAAGACCAAAATAAAAACTCGTATACTGAACATAGGCCGACAAGGCCATACAATATTTTAGGTAAAAATTGCACGGAGCGCCCTATTTGGTCGCCCCCTTTTAACCTATACCCATTTTCTTAAAAAGTTTTAACTTGTACCCACCCACTTTTTAAACAACTTCAGCCCTCCCCCCTCCTCCTCCTCCTCCTCCTCTTCTTCTTCTTCTTCTTCTTCTTCTTCTTCTTCTTCTTCTTCTTCTTCTTCTGTCTTCTGCTGCTGTTGGTGCTGCTATGAGACTTCAGTTTATGGGATGATTGCCATAAGTATGTTTATCAGATTATTTAAAAATAAATTATAAATAATTACGTAAGTTAGTAGATAATAATTTGTGAATATTTCCACGTGCTGGAAGTTTAAGGTCACATTTTTTTCATGATAATTCTTTTCTTTTCACGTTTATTATTTTCAAAATTTATGATTAGGTACTATTGACAATCTAATAATGTTAGAAAGCTTTTTCAAATACTTCAGCTTATATAGTGCTGAAGTTTTTACAAATGAACTAAATAACTTCAGCATCTTCTGCTGAAGTTTTTGAAAAAGCTTTATGACAAAACTAATGAATCCAGGACAAAAAAATTTAAGCTTATTTAGTGCTGAAGTTTTTACAAATGAACTAAATAACTTCAGCATCTCTGCTGAAGTTTTTGAAAAAGCTTATCCAGGACAAAAAAACTTCAGCTTATTTTCGTGTCGAAGTTTATATAAATGAACTAAATAACTTCAGCATCTTCTACTGAAGTTTTTGAAAAAGCTTAATGTCAAAACTAATGAATCCAGGACAAAAAAAACTTCAGCTTATTTAGTGCATTTACAAACAAAAACTTCAGCAAATAGAGAACAAAACTTCAACTACTATGCTTAAGTTCAACAATTTCAAACAAAAACTTCAGCACACTTGGTTCAGCACACTTGCTACTTCAGGCCCGTCTACTTGAATGCTGAAGTTTTGCGTGATTGCCTTTGCTACTTCAGCCCCGTATGCTGAAGTTACGCGAATAAGCAAGTACGCTTGCAATTTTTTTTGCAAAGCAGGCACAAGTTAAAACGTGACCCAAAAAGCGTGTATAGATGCAAATCCCCCACCTTTTAGGTACATGACATCTGTCTACAAGCCTCTAAGAATACATAATTTTTATAAAGTTCGGGACAAAGTCCTGCCACACCAAATAGTACACATCTAAATCATACTAAACAAGCAAGCAACTACGAAGCAAATGGAGCGCACCAACATCTTCCGTTGAGCTGATAGCCCACTTGGAGGGCTCTCGACCTGTCTATCGGGACCTACGGGCATGAAATATAGCATTCCCAGGCAAAAGGGACGTCAGTACGAATAATGCACCGAGTATGTAAGGCACATAAATAAGTATATAACAGACATGGAAGAAAAATAGAGTAAGTGACTCAACCTGTAAGTCTTCATAACTCTGTAAATCGTGAAATAATTATAGTGTCATGCACATGCGTATGAATGTCATGTCGTGCATAGGTACATGTGTCATAACATCATCGTGCCTCTGAGGGCATCCCATCATATCATCTCGGCCACTGTGGGCAAAATCATCAACGTATACCAGCTGATCAAGTGGTAGTGCGTATATAACGCCATAACCTTTCCCATATCCCATATACATATATATACATATATATATATGCGTATATAACGCCACCTGATTATGGGTCAATGTGCATGTGTAAATGCATGAAATACGTTAATAAATTTCTCGGTACATCATGAGACCATTATGCCTCTGATTAATATCATGAAATAAACTTTACCAACTTACGTATTTTTGAGTCCCATGAACAGATGATAGAATAATATGACACATGGGAGAATAAAAATATACACATCTCTAGAATTTCTACAAATAGAGTAATTTATAGAAGTTGTGTATTAGCTCGTTTCATTTGTGTCGTATAGATCATGCCAGAAGAAAGAAGGGATAACCTTAACATACCTGAGCCGTTTCTCTTGACAACCCCCTAACACACGTCAATTGCGACGACACGTAACGACGGACCGTTGTAGGAAAATAATCTATATGATATTCTTGAGAAAAATTATATCGGGCTCCCTTAAAATTGCAAATCCCGTTACTATTATGTCGTATAACTTCGCATGAATTCCTTGTTGAAGATGCTTATAAAATATCGCATTTTGAAGGAAATTTTGGAAGATGCTAAGGGATGATTTTGGTTGAATTGTTGGAGTATTATCCGTAAGTTGTTTTTATCCAAAATGAAGCTTAGTACTTTAAAAATGAATTCTTCAAGAATGCTAGTTGGTAGGTCCCTTTAACTTTGATGACTTTTCTCCCTTAATCATCCAATGTGCTATGTTGCATTTTAATTCAAGAGTCATTCTTTTAGCTCTTAATGGCGGCCACATTGGGTGGATACATGGTTAATCTTCCACAAAAAATCAATAATTAATTAAATATCCACATAATTAAGAATTATCTCAAATTACTTAAAATACTACTCACTTTTAACACACTTGGTACATCTTGCTATCATGGACATGTGGTATCTTGTATGGTACTAGTCCATAAACCAGGTATTTTAGCTCGGGCCATATTTTATCCCAAAATATCAAACTTCGATGAAATTCATTTTCTTCGATTCACTTACCCTCTTGCCTTCACGAATTAACTTATCACTTGTTTGAAATAGTGTAATACTTATAATCCCAAAATAAATCTCATTGCCGAACTTATATCAATTTGCTTATGCCGTACTTACACGTACGAAAATATAGGGTTATTACGGCCCGTAATATTATGTCAATATTACGTCCCGCAATATTATATTACGATGATGTTACGCCTTGCAGTATTACATTACGATGATGTTACGCTTTGTAGTATTAAATTACGACGATTTTGTACCCTGTAGTATTGTACATTGAATTTGTCGTAAGGTAATTGACATCAGTCCAAGGAAAAAGATTATTTGGAGCTTATAAGAATTTGGCTATTTCAAACATGTGATGAGTAAATTCGTGAAGGTGAGAGGGGGAGCAAGTCAAAGAAAAGGAATTTTCGTCCAAGTTTGGCATGTTGGGATAAAATTTGGGCCGAGCTAAAACACCTGGTATTTATGGACTATGATAGGTTACAAGTATTTTGGGCATAAGTACTTTACTTTATGTTTTGATGATCTAACAAACTTACCATCAAGAACCAGATAAGGAACCTATTGTACATTACAAAGTTCAAGGTTGGGATCCAGCATGAGATATAACTCAACTCTTCAGAGTGGAAGGAAAAACCAAGAGAACAGGTCCCTACCAGTTCCCGAGGAGATTGTATGAAGTCAACTCTCCTGTTGGAAAGTTGCTGCATGCACACGCTACTGTACAGGAATAGTGCAACAGTCAACTTTCTATGAAAGGCTTTTTACCTACCTTGCTTATATCATTGTAAGTGATGTCACACATGTATAAATACAATCAAGGAAGGTAAAACAACTTTCTTCATGAGAGAACAAGATAAGGAATCTGATACAATTCAGTTCCCTTGCATTCAGAATAACCAGTCAGATGTCTGGTTCAATTCTTAATGAAATCAGATAAGGAAACAACAGAGGGACCAGATAGGGACCAGTTTCCCACGTTGTTGTATAGTCAACTCTATAGCTATAAAAGCTGCTACACTGTACCGTCTGGCAGACAACTGCACTGTACCGTCTGGCAGACTACTGTACTGTACCGTCTGCAGCAGTACAGCAGCACAACTGTAGCTTGCTAAGGTCAAACTAAAGGGCACTTTATTGCATCATCCTTGATGACATCACACACACATATTATCAACATGAGGCAAGGGATTTTAGTTTTTCCAACACTTGTAAAATAAAAAGAAAATATTCTCTCAAGTGGTTGCCACAACCTCTCTCAAGAATAAAGTGCTGCAACCTCAAGGACCAGATCCAAGATTGAAGATATCTTAAGTCCTTAGGTTTGTTGAGTCTTTGTTATTTGTTCCTCATTTCTTGATTTCTTAGAAGCTGTGTTTTAGGAAACCCAAAATCACAATCCCATTAAGTTTGTGTTGTGACTAGAGTTAGTCATAAGTTACGGTCTTTATAACTAGAGAGTGACAAAGTGGCTTGTGGTAAGAGTATCACATTTTAGTTAAGTTAAAGTCTTTGTAACTAGAGAATGACAAAGTGGCTTGTGGTAAGAGTATTACAAGTTAGTTAAGTTAAAGTCTTTGTAACTAGAGAGTGACAAAGTGGCTTGTGGTAAGAGTATCAAAAGTTAGTTAAGTTGAAGTCTTTGTAATAGAGTCATTACAAAGTGGCTTGTAATAGTGAGATTACATGTTAGTGAAGCTGAAATCCTACAAGTGTAGGTAATGATTTTTGTCTCCTTGAGTGGGATTTTCCACGTAAAAATCATCTGTGTTCTTTATTTACTGCCGAGCTACTATGGGAATAATTAGAGAACCTGATTCCCTATACTGGTTGGTTTTATAGTCTGTTGCTTACAGTGTGAACTGATAGAGAATCTGGTTCTCTATACAGTTTGGTGGACGCTTAGTTTCTATCAATCCAAAGGAATCTCATCTGAAAGTTGCCAAGAGAATCCTAGGATATCTCAAAGGGATGCAGGACCTGGTTTTGTACTATCCCTCAAGAGATAACCTTGACTTAATAGGATATGCTGGTGTTGATTATGTTGAATATGTGCTGGATAGAAAAAACACATCTGGAACGGCACATTTTTTGGGGTCATACTTGATCTCATTGGGTACAAAGAAACAAACCGTGTGACTCTCTCTATTGCTGAAGCAGAGTACGTGGTTGCTGCTTCTTGTTGTGCTCAACTATTACAGATCAAGCAACATCTTGAAGACTTTGGTGCATTTATAGCTTGAACCCGGTACAACTCAAGAGGACAAAGTGCATTGACTTGCACATCACTTTTTGAGGGATAATGTTGAAAAGGTTCCGATTTGTATGAAATTCTGGAAAATAGAGGACCAGGTAGTAGACATCTTCACCAAGGCGCTAAGTAGTGAACAATTTGAAAGAAATCGTCAGGAGTTGGGGTTGATCAAGCTTAACAGAGGGACCTGGTCCCTCGATGATTGGCTATGTTTAGAAGGAAAGGTACAATGCTAAAAAGTGTTTTTCGGCGACATCTAACTCAAATCTATACTGTTACAGGTATACACATGTGGCAATTACAGGTTAAAAACAAGTAAGAGTGACATTGCACTTCTAGGAGTCTTTGCTCAAATTTTTTAAAAAACCGTCAATGAACCTGGTTCCTGCGACTCAGGTTAGTGGTCTCTTCAATACTTTACTTATATGACTTTTTAAGCTTGTGACACCTCCTTTTTCGCTACACCCGCAAGGGTGTAAAGGAGTTTTTCCACTTAAAGGACAATCGGAACGGGATTTATTATTAAAATTCAGAGTCGCCCCTTGGGAGATTAATGGTGTCCCAAGTCACTGGTTGAATCCCGAACCGAGGAAATTATGACTCTGTTAACAGTCCGCGAACCAGAAATCCGAGTAAGGAATTCTGTTAACCCGGGAGAAGGTGTTAGGCATTCCCGGGTTCCGTGGTTCTAACACGGTCGCTCAACTGTTATATTTGGATTTATCTGATTTCAAACATGTTTTAGCTTATGTGCTTTTTAACTGTAAACCGATTTTATTATTATTTTAACGAGAATTGCAACGTCGTGAAAACGTGTCTCGAACCACGTCACATAAATGCACCCGTGGTTGTTGGCACATTTCGACTTCGTTGAGATTTGGATTTGAGTCACATAAATGTGCACCCGAGTTTAGGAAGGTAATGTTATTAAAGTACGCGCCTAAAGCGACTAACGGGTTCTTATCTTTGCGGAGGGCCGTGAAATTCGCTAAACGTCACGCCCCGAATTCTAAGTATTTTAATATAAGCATTTAATGAGGGCCCCACAATTTATGCATTTGTTTGGCGAGGCTCATCTCATCGTATTATTTAAAGGCCAACCTAAAGCAAACTACGATTTTCTATTTATTTTTGTCTCGAAAGAGCCTAATTAAATTACATTATTAAAGCTATGGTTAAAGTAGTCAAGGAATTTGGGCTCCGGTTCAAGTCCACACTCGAACAAGGGGTGAACCTCTTAATTCGAATATGCTACTTAACCGGAAAGCCAAAAACCTATACTACAGAATTAATCTTAGATTTAATACTCACGATATTTGACTTTGGAATTTGCCCCAAGACAATACAAGTGAAAGCCATCGGGCTTGGGCTTAAAATGGGTAGGGCTATGACCTGGGCCTTGTATCAGCACTATTGAGGCCCAGATCATTGGTACAACCAATAGACGAGCCCAGAAACAAATTGCACGTTATTTCACTATCAGTAGACCACTCAGACCATTCAATTCACTGAATAGCGCACATATATAGCAAACGTGAGCATTAATTTCATTTATAAAGGGTTGGAGATGAGACGACCTTTCAACATGCAAATGTGGCGTGTATTATTTTAGAAATGAGAAATATTTATTGCTTTTGAATTCAAAACAGCACAAAGTATTTTAATACCCTTAATAAAACTAAACTGGCATAAAGAAACAAACCAAAAAACGTGTTCTGATCGTTATGTCCCAAGAGATCAAGTATGTGCCATTAACAGTGCACGTATTATGGTTGTATAAAACTAGCAATCTGAGTTAAATTTAATTTCCTACTAGTAAACTAACAAATCTAAATTGATTCACACTAATGCTGACGTTTTTTAATTCGGAAAAGGGTCATAGTTGTCCCTCTACTATCAAATATTAGTTATATTTATCTTCCGTTATACTATTCGGAGGTATTTACCCTTGCCGTTACACTTTTTAATATTTCTAACCCTCCTTTTAACGGACAACTGAGGCTCCATTTCAAACTGACACATGGCAAAAATCTGTTGATACCCAATTAAATTGCTAATCCATATCCAAAATTGCCTACCCATGTACCCGATCCGAAAACAAAATATCTTTCATTCCCACCTTCCCATACCTGTGTGTTCATATTTTCTGCTAAATGCATCGACTTTCCTCTCCCCATCTCTCATGTTCTCTCTCTTTCTTCTCCTTTCTTCTCCTTTCACGAACTACCAAGTGCCGATTGATTTTCATTTACCCAAATGGCTTAAGAATTTAAATTAATTTTTTTTAAGCTTTTGATTACCCTAATCAAAGATTCATGGAAAAATTTGGTTTTGCTTAAATTTCTTTTATCAATAACTTTTAGGAAATTTTGTTGGATCTTTCCATTTTGGGTTTCTGAGTTTCTTTGCTTTCAATGAATATTAAAGATTTTATGTTCGAATTTGTATTTCTTTTTGGGAAATGATCGATGAACATTTCATCATGGTTGCCGGCAGCAAGTTCCTTGATTATGAAATAGAAGTGGCATATAATTGTGTTAAGAAGATGCTAAGATTTTGAATGGAATTGGCCGAGATTCATTGAGTTTCTTGATAAGGGTTTATTAATTATTGGGTAGGGATGAGGAAGAAGGGGTGGAAGGAGATATTAAAGATGATTATATCACTAAATTTCTTTTTTATGATACCGGAAAAGATGGTACATAGTTTTATTTGTTTTGGAAGGAAAGATTCGAATTTTGGATATGGGTTAGCTATTTAATTGGGTTACAACATATTTTTGCCACGTGTCAGTTTAAAATTAAGCCTGTATTGACCGTTAAAAAGAGGGGTAGAAATTTTAAAAAGGGTAACGGCAAGGTCAAATACCTTTGAATAGTATAACGGAGGATAGATATAACTAATATTTGATAGTAGAGGGACATATATGACCCTTTTCCGTTTTTAATTACTTACAGCTGTTCAAGTATTGAGTAACTAACTACAAATTAAGATCTAAATCCAACTTTCATAATTATGTTATTGCTGTTATCGACCATTAACTAACCACCAAACACAGTCATACTAAGCTAGTGATTATTAACAATCCAATACACATTAACAGTCCAAACAGTCCAGCAGTCTAAAATAACAACCAGGTATTAGTAAACTATTCTTTAATCATAACAATCACGTATCACAACTACACAGAGGTTCCAAATTTAGCAAAGTACAGCATGAGATTGGGGTTAGGAGACACAGATGAACAGTATTTCATGTTTCATTCTCAACCATGGAGATCTACAAGAAGTGTACCTGGAATTAAGCAAAACCAAAGAAGAAATTAGAGTCAGTGATTTTTCAGCGGCAACATCAACAGGAACCAGCAATAGTTTCAACCCAGAATTAACCTCCGGTAAACTCAGTTAATGTTCAACACCAGATCAAGCAGAAAATCGACCAAAATAACTGAATGACACCAAATGAACTCGAAAGTACACCCAGCACACTTCTGAAACCTCCACAACCAGAAATCAAACTAGAAGATGCAAAGTTGTTACTACAGCTTGAGATTCAATTGAAAATCTCAACAGGACAGTGTTTTTCTTTTTGAGTTTTCTGTATTTTTTGTTTTTCTAGAGGTTTTCTATTGTTTTTGGGTTTTTTGAATGTTGAATTTCAAAATTAGATCTGAAAACTAGAGAGCCTCTTTTGGGGGGGGGGGGATTTTTGGAGCTAAAAACTTGTTGCTTAAGGCAAAGAGGACTGCCTTATATAGGCAAGCTAAAGGCATATCAGATTTTAGACCTTTACCAATTAGTCCCTCTTTTTTATTTCTGGTTTACCCAACTAGTCCCTTATTTATTGACTTGCTTCTCAAGTAAGTGCACCTGTTTTCTGAATTTAGAACTGAAGTCCTATTCTAGAAGGTTCTAGGTGATTCTAGTATAACCTACAACATTTCTGCCCAGCCCTAAGTACCCAAACTGCCCCTAAACTTATTTTGAAATACTACTCTACCACTTCAAGCTCCTTTACCTTAGTTGAACTTAACTATGGTTAACTAATCAAAGCTGGAATCAACCCTAAGATTGAACTAATTAGACGAATTAACTGATCATGAATTTCACCAAGCAATGAATTACCATCCTTGGCAGTCAAGCAATCAAATTGCAGTGAACATCCACGGACAAAAATCAAACCCACAAAGCAAGACCAAAACAGAATCAATTGATATGAAGGAAATTTAACAAAATAAGAAGAAATTTTACTGTCTTAGTAACGAACAATCAAAAATTTAAACTAAGCTTAGAACACTGATTAACCCAAAGAAATCTATACTTAAACTACTTAGAAGAATATAGCAAAATTAAAAGAACAAGTTCATGTCATGATTTATCAAATTTAGAGCTCAAAAAAATGAACAAATAAAACGGAGAAAGAATCAATGTGATTAACTGACTTTAAGCGGATTGGGAAACAAAACAAAAATTAAAACTAAACCTAGAAACAGCGCCAATCATGGAGGGAATGAATTCAAATAGCAACGCAAAATTACAAGACTCACTGATTTTGAGCATTTTACTTGACTGGCGTTCTTCAGACCCTTGATTTCAAAATTTGAAGGGTTCCTCTTGGACTCAACGGACTCTGGCTTGAAATTCGAACTGAGGAATGTGAGGAGACCGCACAGTGTTGATTTGGTATCGTTTGGAGGTGTATAGAGTTTAGGCTGGATTTTTTGATCGGAGATTCGAGGAGTTCGGCGGGGATTCGAGGGATGGGGTTTGGGGGGTTTGAGAGAGGAGGTTTAGGCGATTCTATGGTGTTAATTTGGTTGATTTTGGATGACTTCGCGTCTTGGACGGAAAATTTCGATCCGATATTCGACGGATTCTGGGTGTGTTTGAGAGAAACGGATGGTGGATTTGGATAGAGGAGGACGAGGGGAATCAAGGGTGTACTTTTGGTGGCGTTTGGAGACTGGCCACCGCCGTGAGACGATTTCCGGCGGCGGCGTACGGCGGAGAAGGGCGGCGTTACATGGGGCTTCTGAGAGAGACGAAACGGGAGGGGGGGGGGGGTTTAGGTGATCCGACACTTATATATCAACGTGTCCCCAGTTCTGAGCCGTTAGATTCAATTACCTCGATGGCCAGGATCTAATGAGGATGAAACGACGTCGTTCCATTTTAAAGGGGGGGGGGGGCAGGCCGGGTATGGGGTATTTGGGCTGGCCTGGGAGTATTGTTTTGGCTAGAGTTACAGCCAATTGGGTCTTCTATTAAGCAAGCTCTCCTTTCTCTTTTTTTTAATGTTTTTTCTTTTCTTCTTCTTCTTTTTTTATTTTGTATTTATATTTTCTGATTTTATTAAATGCCAAATCAACAATAAAAATCCAAATTGACTTCTAGAACTATTATTCAATTCCCAAATACACTAATTCCTAATTTAAAATCAAAACTAAGACAATTAAAAAG
>NW_017675658.1:0-2201 GCF_001879085.1 Nicotiana attenuata
ATATTCAGGCCCTGGCCAATCGATTTGTGAGGTTGGACATTTCTGAGCCTAGCAGAGTGTTAGCTTGTACGGTCGCTCGTTCTTCATTATTGGAGCGTATCCGTGATCGGCAGTTTGATGATCCACATTTGTGTGTCTTGAGAGACACGGTGCAGCGTGGAGGTGCCACGAAGGTGACCTTAGATGATGATGGTGTTTTGAGATTGCAGGGGCGAGTTTGTATGCCCAATGTCGATGGGATTCGAGAGTTGATCTTAGCAGAGGCCCATAGTTCTCGATATTCTATTCACCCGGGCGCCGCGAAAATGTATCAGGACTTGCGGCAGCATTATTGGTGGCGTAGGATGAAGAAAGATATTGTTGCATATGTGGCTCGATGTTTGAACTGTCAGCAGGTTAAGTATGAGCATCAGAGGCCTGGTGGTTTGTTTCAGCGGATTGAGCTTCCCGAGTGGAAGTGGGAGAGGATTACCATGGATTTCGTTACTGGACTTCCGTTGACCCGGAAGAAGTTTGATGCTCTTTGGGTCATTGTTGATAGGCTGACCAAGTTAGCGCATTTTATTCCTGTTGCAGCCACTTATTCATCGGAGAGGCTAGCTGAGATCTACATCCGAGAGATTGTTCGCCTTCATGGGGTGCCGGTATCTATTATTTCGGATCGGGGTACGCAGTTTACCTCGCGCTTCTGGAGGGCAGTTCAGCAGGAGTTGGGCACCCAGGTTCAGTTGAGCACAGCGTTCCATCCTCAGACGGACGGCCAGTCCGAGAGGACTATTCAGATATTGGAGGATATGCTCCGAGCCTGTGTCATTAATTTTGGAGGCTCGTGGGATCAGTTTTTGCCCTTAGCAGAGTTCGCCTACAACAACAGCTACCAGTCTAGCATCCAGATGGCTCCATATGAGGCGTTGTATGGGAGGCGATGTCGGTCTCCAGTCGGCTGGTTCGAGCCGAGAGAGGCTCGCCTGTTGGGTACAGACTTAGTTCAGGAGGCCTTAGATAAGGTCAAGATTATTCAGGAGAGGCTTCGTTCAGCTCAGTCTAGGCAGAAGACATATGCAGACCGTAAGGTCCGAGGTGTAGCTTTCATGATTGGTGAGCGAGTATTGCTCTGAATGTCGCCTACAAAGGGCGTGATGAGGTTCGGAAAGAAGGGCAAGCTTAGCCCTAGGTACATTGGTCCGTTTGAGATTCATGACCGAGTAGGAGAGGTGGCTTATAGACTTGCATTGCCGCCTAGCTTATCAGCCGTGCACTCGGTTTTCCACATATCTATGCTTCAGAGGTATCACGGCGATCCTACCCATGTATTAGACTTCAGTACTGTCCAATTGGACAAGGATCTGTTATCCCCATCTTTTCCCCGATTCAGGTACTTCTTTCTTTTGTCCGTTCGAGGATGAACGGTTGTTTTAGAGGTAGAGGATGTGACGACCCAAAGGGGTCATCACCGTATTTTCCACTCGCCTTGTACTTCCGAGGCCGTGAAAACCTCACTTGGGGGTTGCCTCGACTTGTGTGCGCAGTCAGGGCGCGTAGCCGGAAAGTTTAAATGTGAATTTGTGAGAAAGATAATAAATTTGATGTTTTGAATTGATTATGTTTGACTTTGGTCAACGTTTTGGATAAACGGACCCGGACTCGTGATTCGACAGTCCCGGAGGGTCCGTAGGAAATTTTGGGACTTGAGTGTGTGCCCGGAATCGAATTCCGAGGTCCCAAATCCGAGAAACGAATTGTTGTGTGAAATTGTTTTCTGAAAATAATTAAAGAATTGGAAGGTGTTATTTGTTTAGAAGACTGTGCTGTTGGGCTCGTATTTTGGTTCCGACTCCCGACACAAGTCTTAAATATGATTTAAGCAATTGCTGTAAAGTTTGGTTAGATTTGGACGTCATTTGACGTGTTTTGAGCTAGAAAAGCTTAACTTAATGTTTTATGGGAATTGGAGAGAAATTCATGGGTATTGAGACCCAAATTGATGATTCATGATGTTAATTGGGCGATTTGATCGCACGAATGAGTCCGGAGTATGTTTTTGAGATTTTATGTATGTTCGGTTTGGAGCCCCGAGGGCTCGGGTGAGTTTTGAGTAGGTCTCGGGGGGTCTTAGGCTTAAAAGTATCAGGTGTTGCAGGTCCAGGTGTTGCAGGCCCCCAGCGCGTCCGGGGTCATTTCCGCGCGGTCCGCGCTGGCAG
>NW_017675658.1:6488-62630 GCF_001879085.1 Nicotiana attenuata
TAGCTCCCCAGACTCAGGTTCCAGTGGCTCAGCCAGCAGTGGCAGTTCAGTCGGGTTTTGTGACTCAGACCGGCGATGGAGCGGCTATGTCCGCAGATGCTTTGTGGAGGCTGGATAGATTCACCAAGCTCTTCACCACCACATTCAGCGGTGCTTCTTCAGAGGACCCCCAGGATTTCTTGTATAGCTGCCATGAGGTTCTTCGAACTATGGGTATTGTGGAGACCAATGGGGTCGACTTCGCCACCTTTCGACTAGCAGGATCCGCCAAGACTTGGTGGAGGGATTATTGTTTATCCAGACCAACAGGGTCTCCATCACTGACTTGGGACCAGTTTGCAGAGTTGTTTTTAGAGAAGTTTCTCCCAGTTACTCAGCGAGAGGCCCTTCGCAGGCAGTTCGAGCGCCTCCAGCAGGGCTCCATGACAGTCACTCAGTATGAGACGCGGTTCATTGATTTGGCACGCCATGCTATTGTTATACTCCCCACAGAGCGAGAGAGGGTGCGGAGGTTTATTGATGGATTGATTCAGCCGATCCGTCTCCAGATGGCTATGGGAGCTAGTAGTGAGATTTCTTTTCAGAAGGCGGCCAATGCGGCCCGTAGGGTGGAGATGGCTCTTGCACGAGGAGGTGGTCAGGTGTCAGATAAGAGGCCTCGTCATTCTGGTAGGTTCAATGGTACCTCGTCTGGAGGTAGGGATTCTTATGGTAGAGGCCATCCACCGAGACCCTTTCAGTCAGCACTCCAGGTTTCTCATGGTACTCCAGGCGGTGGTGAATTACTCTGATCAGCAGCACATCAGTGCACCGCCACTTCAGAGTTTCCGGGGAGGACATTCAGGTCGACAGGGCCAGCAGTCTCAGCAGCCGAGGGCTTGTTATGGTTGTGGTGACCCGAGTCACATTGTCAGATTTTGCCCTCGAGCCTCGGGTAGTTCTCAGCAGCAGGGTCCTCGTCCCATGATTCAGGCACCAGGTGATCCACAGCTCGCCCAGCCAGCTAGAGGCGGGTGTAGGGATCATAGAGGTGGAGGTAGAGACCGTAGAGGTGGAGCTCGGACCGGCAGAGGTAGGGGCCAGCCAGTAGCCGATCGTCCCAGAGACATGGTTCAGGGAGGTGGGGCCCAGCCCCGGTGTTATGCTTTACCAGCCAGGCCAGAGGCTGAGTCTTCAGATGCTGTTATTACAGGTACTATTCTGGTCTGTGATAGGGATGCCTCAGTGCTATTTGACCCTGGATCTACGTATTCATATGTGTCGTCCTATTTTGCACCCTACCTGGTTATGTCTAGTGATGCTTTGGGTATTCCTGTTTATGTATCTACACCGGTGGAGGATTTTATAGTGGTCGACCGAGTTCATCGTTCCTGTGTGGTAGTGTTTGAGGGTCTTGAGACCCGTGTTGATTTATTGCTCTTAGACATGGTGGATTTCGATGTTATATTAGGGATGGATTGGTTGTCCCCGTATCATGCCATCTTGGATTGTCACGCCAAGACCGTGACCTTGGCTTTGCCAGATTCGCCCCGTTTGGAGTGGCGAGGAACCCTAGGTCATGCCACTCGCAGTGTTATCTCATATGTGAAGGCTCGACGCATGGTCGAGAAGGGGTGTTTAGCTTATCTGGCGTATGTTCGCGATTCCAGCGCAGAGGTCCCTTCTATTGATTTTGTTCCTATTGTTCGGGAGTTCCCCGAGGTTTTCCCTTCGGACCTGCCAGGTATGCCGCCCGACAGGGATATCGATTTTTGTATTGATCTGGCTCCGGGCACGCAGCCCATTTCTATCCCGCCGTATCGCAGGGCCCCGTCAGAGTTGAAAGAGTTAAAGGATCAGTTGCAGGATTTGCTTGAGAAGGGTTTCATCAGACCCAGCGTTTCGCCTTGGGGTGCGCCGGTGTTATTTGTGAAGAAAAAGGATGGTTCGATGAGGATATGCATTGATTGAACAAAGTGGCGATCAAGAACAGGTATCCACTGCCGAGGATTGACGATTTGTTCGACCAGCTTCAGGGTGCAAAGGTGTTCTCAAAGGTAGACTTGAGATCTGGCTACCATCAGCTGAGGATTAGGGCGTCCGACGTCCCTAAGACAGCATTCCGCACTCGGTACGGGCATTATGAGTTTTTGGTCATGTCATTTGGGTTGACCAACGCCCCAGTAGCATTCATAGAGTTGATGAATCGGGTATTCAGGCCGTACTTGGACCTGTTCGTGATAGTCTTTATTGATGATATTCTGGTATACTCCCGCAGTCAGGAGGAGCACGAGCAGCACCTCAGAGTGGTCCTTTAGACTCTGAAGGATAGTCAGTTATACGCTAAGTTCTCGAAGTGCGAGTTCTGGTTGAGTTCGGTTGCATTCCTGGGTCACGTCATATCAGCAGAGGGTATTCAAGTGGACCTGAAGAAGATTGAGGCAGTCAAGAACTGGCCTCGACCAGCATCAGCTACTGAGATTCGGAGTTCTTTGGGGTTAGCAGGTTATTACCGTCGGTTTGTAGAGGGGTTTTCATCTATCGCAGCCCCGATGACCAGGTTGACCCAGAAGGGTGCCCAGTTCAGATGGTCGGACGAGTGCGAGGCGAGCTTTCAGAAGCTCTAGACAGCTCTGACTACGGCACCGGTGTTGGTTTTGCCCATAGGTTCAGGGCCTTATACCGTCTATTGTGATGCTTCCCGTATTGGACTTGGCGCAGTATTGATGCAGGATGGCAAGGTTATAGCTTATGCTTTGAGGCAGCTGAAAATTCACGAGAAGAACTATCCAGTGCATGATTTAGAGTTGGCGGCCATTGTCCATGCTTTGAAGATTTTGAGGCATTATCTATATGGTGTGACGTGTGAGGTGTACACGGATCACAAGAGTCTTCAGTATCTGTTCAAGAAGAAGGAGTTGAATGTAAGGCAGAGGAGGTGGTTGGAGTTGTTGAAAGATTATGATGTTACTATCTTGTACCACCCGGGGAGAGCCAATGTGGTGGCCGATGCATTGAGTAGGAAGTCCGCCAGCATGGGTAGTCTTGCTTATGTCCTGGTCAGCCAGAGACCGCTTGCTTTGGATATTCAGGCCCTGGCCAATCGATTTGTGAGGTTGGACATTTCTGAGCCTAGCAGCGTGTTAGCTTGTAGGGTCGCTCGTTCTTCGTTATTGGAGCGTATCCGTGATCGGCAGTTTGATGATCCACATTTGTGTGTCTTGAGGGACACGGTGCAGCGTGGAGGTTCCACGAAGGTGACCTTAGATGATGATGGTGTTTTGAGATTGTAGGGGCGAGTTTGTGTGCCCAATGTCGATGGGATTCGAGAGTTGATCTTAGCAGAGGGCCATAGTTCTCGGTATTCTATTCACCCGGGCGCCGCGAAGATGTATCAGGACTTGTGGCAGCATTATTGGTGGCGTAGGATGAAGAAAGATATTGTTGCATATGTGGCTCGATGTTTGAACTGTCAGCGGGTTAAGTATGAGCATCAGAGGCCTGGTGGTTTGTTTCAAAGGATTGAGCTTCCCGAGTGGAAGTGGGAGAGGATTACTGTGGATTTCGTTACTGGACTTCTATTGACCCGGAAGAAGTTTGATGCTATTTGGGTCATTGTTGATAGGCTGACCAAGTCAGCGCATTTTATTCCTGTTGCAGCCACTTATTCATCGGAGAGGTTAGCTGAGATCTACATCTGAGAGATTGTTCGCCTTCATGGGGTGTCGGTATCTATTATTTCGGATCGGGGTACGCAGTTTACCTCGTGCTTCTGGAGAGAAGTTCAGCAAGAGTTGGGCACCCAGGTTCAGTTGAGCACAGCGTTCCATCCTCAGACGGACGGCCAGTCCGAGAGGACTATTCAGATATTGGAGGATATGCTCCGAGCCTGTGTCATTGATTTTGGAGGCTCGTGGGACCAGTTTTTGCCCTTAGCAGAGTTCGCCTACAACAACAGCTACCAGTCTAGCATCCAGATGGCTCCATATAAGGCGTTGTATGGGAGGCGATGTCGGTCTCCAGTCGGCTGGTTCGAGCCGGGAGAGGCTCGGCTGTTGGGTACAGACTTAGTTCAGGAGGCCTTAGATAAGGTCAAGATTATTCAGGAGAGGCTTCGTTCAGCTTAGTCTAGGCAGAAGACTTATGCAGACCGTAAGGTCCGAGATGTAGCTTTCATGATTGGTGAGCGAGTATTGCTCCGAGTGTCGCCTACGAAGGGCGTGATGAGGTTCGGAAAGAAGGGCAAGCTTAGCCCTAGGTACATTGGTCTGTTTGAGATTCTTGACCGAGTAGGAGAGGTGGCTTATAAACTTGCATTGCCACCTAGCTTATCAGCTGTGCACCCGGTTTTCCATGTATCTATGCTTCAGAGGTATCACGGCGATCCTACCCATGTATTAGACTTCAGTACTGTCCAATCGGACAAGGATCTGTCATATGAGGAGGAGCCGGTAGCTATTCTAGCCCGACAGGTTCGACAGCTGAGGTTGAAGAGTCTTCCTTCTGTTCGCGTTCAGTGGAGAGGTCAGCCTCCTAAGGCATCGACCTGGGAGTCCGAGTCTGATATGCGGAGCCGTTATCCCCATCTTTTCCACGATTCAGGTACTTCTTTCTTTTGTCCGTTCGAGGACGAACGGTTGTTTTAGAGGTGGAGGATGTGACGACCCAAAGGGGTCATCACCGTATTTCCCATTCGCCTTGTACTTCCGAGGCCGTGAAAACCTCACTTGGGGGTTGCCTCGACTTGTGTGCGCAGTCCGGGTGCGTAGCCGGAAAGTTTAAATGTGAATTTGTGAGAAAGATAATAAATTTGATATTTTGAATTGATTAAGTTTGACTTTGGTCAACATTTTGGACAAACGGACCCGGACTCGTGATTCGACAGTCCCGGAGGGTCCGTAGGAAATTTTGGGACTTGGGTGTGTGCCCGGAATCGAATTCTGAGGTCCCAAGTCCGAGAAACGAATTGTTGTGTGAAATTATTTTCTAAAAATAACTAAAGAATTGGAAGGTGTTATTTGTTTAGAAGACTGTGTTGTTGGGCTCGTGTTTTGGTTCCGACTCCCGGCACAAGTCTTATATATGATTTAAGCAATTGCTGTAAAGTTTGGTTAGATTTGGGCGTCATTTGACTTGTTTTGAGCTAGAAAAGCTTAACTTAATGTTTTATGGGAATTGGAGAGAAATTCATGGGTATTGAGACCCAAATTGATGATTCATGATGTTAATTGGGCAATTTGATCGCACGAATGAGTCCGGAGTATGTTTTTGAGATTTTACGTATGTTCGGTTTGGAGCCCCGAGGGCTCGGGTAAGTTTTGAGTAGGTCCCGGGAGGTCTTAGGCTTAAAAGTATCAGGTGTTGCAGGTCCAGGTGTTGCAGGCCCCCAGCGCGGCCGCGGTCATTTCCGTTCGGTCCGCCCTGGCAGCCGCGCGGCCGCGGTGCACTTTTGCGCGGTCCGCGTGGCTGGATTCAGAGGGCCAATGACTCCCGATTCGACCAGCGCGACCGTGTGCCATATCAGCGCGGCCCGCGGTGGAAGATTCAGAGAGGGGCCTTGGGATTTCATTCAACCAGCGCGGCCGCGCACCAAATCAGTGCGGTCCGCGCTGGGTAGGTTCAGAGAGTGGTTTCCCCACCCTTTCTCGGCGCGGCCGCGGGGCATTTTTGTGCTGTCCGCGCCGGGTCTTCAGTACAGTTTATAAAGTCGGGATTTTCAGTCATTTTTTACTTTTCAAAACCCAAAACATAAGAGGCGATTTCCCAAACGATTCTACTTCTTCAAAACGATTGGTAAGTGATTTCTAACTGATTTTCTATACTCCTGAACATCCTTAATCATAATTTCAACTTCAAACCAATGATTTTAATGAGGGAATTTGGGAATTTAGGGTAGAACTAGGGTTCCTAAATTTGGGGGTTTTGGACCTCAATTTGAGGTCCGATTCCAAAATAACTTATATATCTGAATTCATGGGGGAATGGGTAATCAGGTTTTGGTTCGAACCTCGGGTTTTGACCACGTGGGCCCGGGGGCATTTTTGGAATTTTTGAACAAACTTTGGGAAATTCATTTTCATGCATTCAAATTGATTCAAGTAGCATTGTTAATACCTTCAAGTAATTTGTGATTAGATTCGAGCGGTTTGGTGGTGAATTCGAGGGGTAAAGCTATACTAGAGGATTGAGTTGAGTTAGGAGCATTCGAGGTAAGTGTTTGATCTAACTTTGTCTTGAGGGAATAGGATTAGAGTGTTGTTTGCTAATTGCTAAATGTGGAGTACGGTGTATAGGCATGGTGACGAGTATCTATACACCGGTGTCTAGCATGATCGTGGGTCCTTGTTTGTACTTATTCTGATATTGTTATGACTCTTCCATGTCAATTGATGAATTCTATGCAATGTGAAGAGTATGAGGATTAAGTATGAATTGTAAATTCTTTGGAGTGTTGGCTCGAATGATAAAAAGACTATTGAGTAAGAGATGAAAGAAATAGTAAGAGATATGATTAATCCCTTGCCGGGATGGTTTGAGTATATTAATTATCTCCCTTGCCGGGATATGAAAGTTATTGTTGTTGCTCCCTTGCCTGGATTTAGCTGTTTAACTGTGTATTTCCCTTGCCGGGACACTTCTTATTATTTGTTATCCCCTCGCCCCGTTTGGTTGTGACTACTGTTTGGGTGAGGAAGAGTGATAATGCACGAAGGGTCATTCCGTGCCATGTTTGATTACATTTGCACGAAGGGTCATTCCGTGCCATGTTTGATTATACTTGCACGAAGGGTCATTCCGTGCCATGTTTTTGATGATATTTGCACGAAGGGAAATTCCGTGCCATGATGTGAGAGTTATGTGAGGAAAAGCACGAAGGGTGATGCCGTGCACTTTATTTGGTTGCTCTTGGTGAGAATGAGCGTAAAAGCACGAAGGTTGATGTCGTGCAACTGTTGATTTTCCTGCTCTCATTAGTTATTGTTATTGCCCTGTTTTCTGGTCAAACGATCAGAAGCTAGCGACCAACTGTGGTCGCTATTTTGGTCAAAATAGTCAATACTTATTTTGCTTCCAAAAATAGCGACCAAAGTTGGTCGCTATTAGTAAATCCAGTAGCTAAAAAACGGGTTTCCCCTCATATTCTCTTATTTTCTTCTCTCTCTTCTCTCTCTCACACTCAAACCCCCCCTCCTCTTCCGTCTCCCTCCATCGACGCCACCGTCTCCCTCCACCCTCCATCCGCCGCCGGCAACAGCAGCTCCACCGTCGGTGTCCTCCACTGTCCAGGTAGGTTTCTCTCTCCTTTCCTTATTTTTTTCGAAATACACTGATTTATTTTCATTCCTTGTAGTTTGATTTGTAAAAATTAATTGTTCTTAGCTAAATTAAATCTATGATAATTGTTAGTAGCTAAAATATTTAGTTTTACCTACTAATTTGGGAAAAAATGGTTTGAAGAGAAGAAACCCTAAACTTTTAGGGTTTATGATTTGTTCTTGTGAATCCTAACTTTTAGGTTTGAATTATAACCTTGAATCTTTGTATTGTCTTGATAGTTTAGTTATAAATTGAAATTTTAGTTTATGAATTGGAATTTTAGTTTATGAATTGAAATTTTAGGATATGAATTGGAATTTTAGGATATGACTAGAACCTTTAGGATATGACTTGAACCTTTAGGATATGAATTGAACCTTGAGGATATGAATTGGAATTTTAGTTTATGAATTGGAATTTTAGGATATGACTTGAACTTTAGGATATGACTAGAACCTTTAGGATATGACTTGAACCTTTAGGATATGAATTGGAATTTTAGTTTATGAATTGGAATTTTAGGATATGACTTGAAATTTTAGGATATGAATTGGAATTTTAGGATATGACTAGAACCTTTAGGATATGACTTGAACCTTTAGGATATGAATTGGAATTTTAGTTTATGAATTGGAATTTTAGGATATGACTTGAAATTGTAGGATATGAATTGGAATTTTAGGATATGACTAGAACCTTTAGGATATGACTTGAACCTTTAGGATATGAATTGAACCTTGAGGATATGAATTGGAATTTTAGGATATGAATTGGAATTTTAGTTTATGACTTGGAATTTTAGGATATGACTTGAACCTTTAGGATCAGACTTGGAAGAAAGTTGGGAACAAAACTTCCTATGATCTTTGTCATCATAGAGTCTTATGATCCCCGTTTTATGGGAAATTCCATGACCGACGGAAAACATTCCATCACCATCACCCTTGTCACTCTCAATTAAACTTATTTTCTTCTTGGAAAATGAAGTAGAGAATTCCTCTATAATCTTTCTTTTATCTACTTAGGAAATGTTAAAATTCCTGCCTATACCATCACTAGTTGAAACACATGCCATTGCAGTCTCAACATCATTGTCGCTAACGAGAACAACAATTGGTCAAAAGACACACCCTATCAGCTACTGTATCCAAGTTATTCTCTGTATCCAAGTTCATCCCGAGTAATAGTACCACGAGGATAATCACCAAAGCCACCGGACAGCTTAATGATGCCAATGAAGCAAGATGAGCTATTCAATGAAACTCGTATTGTAAAGAAGAAAAAAGAGACTGATTCAGAAAGGTGAGTCGAGGGTCGAGCCTCGACTATACATGTAAGTTTTTTACTTTTCTTAAGTATTTTGATTTACTTTTATATAAATTTTGAAATATTAATTCAATATAATTTTTCTTATAGGTTCGCTTCACAGCTGATGTGGGGGAATTCATACGCAGTCAGCCACCTAACGAGTCGGCCGAGGCAATCCAACTTTCAAACGAGGATGCTAAAAGAATACTCCTTGAGTACTTTATATACTTTGAACTAGACAATAGAACTAGTTTTCGAATGAGCTTGTAATAAACGTTAACTTAGTTTTGTTAGCTTACTGTTTTAGTTCTATTGATCTTTATATTTTGTTGCTTTTTAGTGTTGTTGTTGTTGTTGCTGGCATAAAATGCCTATTTAGGATATTTGATATAAGCTGGCAGGTGGTGTAGCAGCCAAAACAGACAGTTTCTGCCAAAAATATACCAAAAAAAGCGACCAACTTTGGTCTCTAGTTGGTCGCTTTTCACTTAAAAAAAAAAAATAATTTTCTGGGCAATAGCGACCAGTCTTGGTCGCTACTTTATTTTAAAAAAACAATTTCTGGTAATTTTGCGACCAACGTTGGTCGCTTAAAGTTAAAAAAAATTAATTCTTGCCATTTGCGACCAATTTTGGTCGCCAACTAAATAAAAAATTATAAAAATTATTAATGTAGCGACCAAAGTTGGTCGCTTGATATGATTAACAATAAGTAAAAATAAAACGTTATTTACATCTTGCGACCAAAGTTGGTCGCAAAATTTATAATATTAAAATATTTGAGCGACCAAAGTTGGTCGCTATATGCTTTTCCCGAAAAATTTGGTCCTTTTACATGTGAGACCAAAGTTGGTCGCTAAATTAGCGACCAACTTTGGTCCCTAAGGTAAAGGGACCAGCTTAATATCGACCAGGCGTGTTTGGTCGCTTTTTGGTCGCTTTTTGGCCAATAAGCGACCAACTTTGGTCGCTTTTTTCCGAATTTCTAGTAGTGTAGCTTATGGCTTTTGGCTTATTTTTGGCTTATAAGCACGTAACTATAAGCACTTTTAGTTTTACCAAACGCGTAGATAAGCCAAAAAGTGCTTATAAGCCTATTTGACCAGCTTATAAGCTTAGCCAAACACCCTCTTAGCCCGTTCCTATTTGCCTTGGTGAGGGATGAGTTGACACAACACATTTAAGGGGAGGTACCTTGGTACATGTTATTTGCAAATGACATAGCATTGATCTGACGAGACACGAGGCGGTGTTAACGCTAGGTTAGAGGTCTGGAGGCAGACCCTGGAGTCTAAAGGTTTCAAATTGAGCAAGACTAAAATAGTATACTTGGAGTGCAAGTTTGGTGACGTGACTCGGGAGGCTGTCATTAAAGTGAGGCAGGAACACAAGCCATATCCAAGAGAGAAAGTTCTAAGTATCTTGGGCCTATATTCAAGGAAATAGGGAGATTGACGAGGATGTCACACATCGTATTGGAGCGGGGTAGATGAAGTGGAGGCTCGCATCCGGCGTCTTGTGCGACAAAAATGTGTCATCAAGACATAAAGGTAAGTTTTACAGAGTAGTGGTTAGACCAACCATGATGTATGGGGCAGAGTGTTGTCCAGTCAAGACTTCTCATTTTCAGAAGCTAAAAGTAGCGGAGATGAGGATGTTGAGATAGATGTGTGGTCATACTAGGAGGGATATGATTAGGAATGAAGATATTTGAGATGAGGTGGGAGTGTCATGTATGGTGGACAAGATATGGGAAGCTAGACTGAGACATAAAGAGGATATGTACAGATGCCCCTGTGAGGAGGTGTGAGAGGTTGGTTATGCGGGTTCAAAGAGAGGGCATGGTAGGCCGAAGAAATATTGGATAGAGGTCATCAGTAGGACATGGTACATCTTCAGCTGACCGAGGACATGACTCTTGATAGGAGGGTGTGAAGGTCGAAGATTATGGTTGTAGGTTAGTTAGTATTCGAGTGTATTTCCTTTCCAAACTTTTACTTCCTTTCCTAGTTATACGTAGTACTAGTATTATCCTTCTGTTCCCTATTTTTAGATCGATAATATTACCATATATTTTCTTTGCTTCATTTTTATTTTTTTTGGCGGTTCTTACTATTTTGTTTCCGTAGTTCTTTTTCATAACTGCTGTGATTTTGTTTTATTGACCCAAAGGTCTTTCGAAAATAATATCTCTACCTTTACAATGTAGGGGTAAGGACTTCATATATACTATCCCTCCCCAGACCCCACTTGTAAGTTGGGTATGTTGTTGTTGTGTTTAATGAAGAAGAGCTTAATTGTGTATGCTTTTATGGCAAGACATTGAATAAATCGTGAAAAGAATGTACTTGAAAGAGAAGTATAGTGTAGTTAACTGCTTAGAAGGGTTAGTTACTATTCTCCGAATCCTTCTTGTCCCTTAGTCTACAATACAACAAATGAAGTCGTACTTGATCCTGGTCTTTGCAAGTTAACTTAGTCAAGTCTTATACTACGGGCAAGCCTAGGTACGATTTTGGGTGGCATATGAGTTCTTTGCGAGAGTGAGCAAATTCTTTCAGAGTCCTTCAAATATACTTGAACTTATATTTTGAGTGTGTGGACTACTTTCTCTCTCTGGTTGTTGGTGAGAGCACATGATTTGTAAAGGATTGGTAAACCTTGATTTTGAGTTGGCACAAGAAGGGAGTCATAGTATGGAATGTATTGGATCCAATTTTTGAGGTTAAGATGTTAGAAAAAGTCACACAAATATTTTAAATAGCCTTGGCAGGATTTTTAAACTTTGAGGAAAAGTATGAAGAGCGCACATGTTGGATTCTAAGTATTGATATAAACCATTGTTATTGGTGTCATGCTTAAGTATTTTTAAAATGTGGTTCTTGTTGATACCCTTAAGTTTGAACGTTGCTCGAGGACGAACAATAGTTTAAGTAAGGAGTGATGATAATAAATAAAAATTCATGATTTTGAGTATAGTTTCATATCATTTTGTATGTGAATTGTGGGAGATCACATACTTATAAATGTGAAATACCTCATTATGTGTTTATTGTGTATAAGAATGAGTTTGGATGGAAGTTAGCAAAAATCAAATAATTTGATGCATGAAAAAGATGAGAGGCAAGAGCTGGGGGCGTACCACAATTGATGCCTTACATGAAATGTAGGCACGAAATGGCATGGAAAGTAAATCAAAATCAGTGAAGTATGGCACTTTGGCACCAACCCCTTGCACGCGAAAGAAAAGAAGAGGAAAAAAAAGGGGGAGCGTGCCTAGGGGTCTCGCGTCGCGCGAGCCCTAGGCACGTGATTCAACTTTTCCTTTACGAAATAGAGAGCACAAGGACACCCCATATCAATCCTATTTCATATATATACAACTTGGAGCCGTTTGTGAAGGGTTACACAATATCTTTGAACGCAAGAACAAGCAAGGAGCAAGGTGGAAGATTCAGAAACGAGTTTTTATCTTTCTTCTTTCTTTTTCTATTATAATGGTGACGAATTCTAGTATCATAATCATGCAAACAATTATGAGTAACCAAATTCTATTATCTAGAGTTTGATGCAACCTCTCGGATGATGACTTTTCATTGCGTTTAATATAATTTTGCCGTTAGATCTTTTTATTGGATCAACTACAGGATGATCTTTATTGATTGAAGGGCCCATAATTGGTTGTACCTATTTATTATGTATTGCATGTGAAAAGGTACATATTTAGGTGGTTGTTGAACAACGTCACTCCTAACATATAAGAGTAATCAATACGGCGGGTCTATATGTGGATTTAGGAATAACAAAACCTTGGCATGGTCATAATGAGCGATAAATTAATAGTGCCAGCTAGCGTAGTTCGGGAGAATATGCCTAGTAAATTATTATAGTTGCTCGGGAGAGAATTATGACGCCTGAAATGCTCGCAATCAGTAGAGAATACTTGGACGAAATTATAGGAGACGTAGCGAGGAAGATTCTGACAATAGGAAAATCATAACTCTAGATTTTCTAATCTTATCCACAACCTTTGCTTTATTAGTAATAAAATTACAGTATTTCAATTACCTTGCTTTAGTTAGTAAATACTCAAAACTCATTATTTGACAATTATGGAAGTTAATTGCTTGAATTCTCGTGAGATGAGTAGTTGTGATTAGTAGGTTATTTTACAACGACCACTAAATATTTTAGGAGTCATAGTCCGTCCTTTTCACTTTTTTCCCTTTCCCTTGAGCGACAACATATAGATTGTCAGGTAGGGGTAGTTATCGGGCTGATCGGGTGGATACTTATACTTAATAATTCGGCTTATTGGTTATCAGATTATAAATATAGTAATCAACTAGCCATCGAATAAGACAATGGGCAAATTGGCATCAGATTAACGATTATCGGACGGTTTATCGACTATAGAAATTTTAACAATCCTAGTCTTGTGAATACCAAACGGTCAAACTGCATAGTTCTCTAGCTTTTATCATTTCAACTTACCATTCATAATTATCAGTACATTACTCAATGAAGACTTGTCATGGAGTACACAAAACAATCTCTGGAACAAATTTTTTGAATACGCAATGAAGACTTGTCATAGAGGTCATGAATTTCTCTAGAAGAAATCAACTACGAAACGAAGATACACATATTGTCATGCATAAGGAGGTAAAAGTGTAAATATAATAATTTTTAATGGTTTATTTGATAAGAAAATTGAGTAATGCGCCTTCAAATTGTTAATCCGTTAATTATAAAATCTCAATCCGTTCACCATCCATTACCCCGATAACCCGATACTAATAAGCCAATAAGCGATCGGTTCGGTTCGATTATCAGTTACGGTTTGGTTTTGAACAACACTATTGTCAGGTAAGAGTCTAATTGTTGAGCTTTTTCAGTGCATTAATTATGAAGCGAAACGATGAGTACAAATTTATACAGTCAAAAAGAAGTTTTTGCTTACTTGCTTTAAACAAACGGAGCGTGGATCCAAGATTTTAAAGTTTATGGGCTCTACAACGACCTCAAGTTAATAAATAACAATAATTGAATTTATAGTCAAATATTTATAGACATTTAGTTGATTCCTTAATAAATATACAGAGTATGAATAAAAACTATTGGGTTCGCGTGAACCCGTAAATGACACTCTAAATCTGCCTTGAAAACAATATCAGTACAAATAAACTCACAGATATCATACAAAATGCAACTTATATATGCTTGTTCAGACCAATTTTACTCTCAAGTTAATAAACCAACAAAGATATGTCCCGGTTTGGCAATTTAATTTCATTTACTTCCATAATGAGAATTGTTCACCAATTAAATCGCATGTAACTTTACTGTTTATCTATTTAGATGGTACTGTTTCTGTTTAGTAGGAAAAGTCGTGGAAATTTCCAAGGAACTGTAGAAATTAATGAAGATGGAGAAATGCCAATGTACATTTACAGAAGAATATATATGTTTGCACTGTACCCAAAATGTATGCAGCAATTTACGTTGGATGCTCTATTTTGAGTGCTTTTTACCATCAGCTGGCAAAGGCAATTTTTTAAAAATAAACAAATATATAAAAAGGACGACAAAGAATAAAGAGAATTCCACAGTACCAATAGCGATAGACTGGAGATTTCCTCAAAGGAAAAGGTGAGATGTATATATGTAAGAATATATTCTTTATTTTCCTTTTAGTTAACACATAGATTTTCTGTACAATATCATGAGGATGAAATGGAAATAAATAATTAATGAAATATGATGATTATCAAATCATGGCCTCATAATATGCTCCTCAGGCATCAGCTTTCTTGAAATTTGTGCACTGAGAAGACAAAAAGCAAATTGTCCAAAGCAATTCAATTCAAATCAAATAATGGCAAAATCAAAAAAGTTCCTCTTCTCCTATTCACCTACCTAACCTTTGAAGATCTGCCCTCTTTAATTTCCTTCTCTACTGATTAAAAAACCCTAGTCATAAAATACCATTAACTTGATGCAGTCAACAATAACAATTCCCATTTACTAATTCATTTTCTTTATAAAACTTTTATTAAAAAAGAAAAAAAGTTGGATATCTACCAAGAGAGATCTAGCTAATAGCTTCATATATATGACAAAAATTATCTTGATCTTGAAGATGATTTAAAGAGATGAAAAAAAATGAAACCATATATATCACATATAGAAGTAAACCAACTTTTAACAAAAAATAAAAAAAAAGTTTTTTTGCATTTTTTGAAAAAAAAAAAAAAAAAGATTTCAAACAAACGCCACCTATATATTTTGTCTTGTAATAAATGACCAAGGAAAAGGGCAATTCACTAATGGATTCATAAAAAGCAGCAATATATGTTCAAGACACAATAAATATTTGGTACACAGAGATACATATATTAATTCTATATATATATATATCTATATATAATATGAAATATTAAAATTGTCTCTTGCTATACAAGTCCAAAACAGAAAAACCGGTGGAGAAAAAAATAAACAAGGGCAAAGGATAGCTAACTATGGTGACGATAACAACAAAGATACTGTAACAAACTTCTCACTGAAGAAGACAAGTAGCATTAATGGCGAATACCCGTTTTCGCCGTTACAAACTCTGATAATACTCCAGCTGCGCTAGCTATATCCTTTCTTCTAATTATCTTCTCTTTTCCATATTTATATATGGCTCCTGCCCGAGCATGACATGCACAAATCGAGAAATGATCCATATTTATTTACCGGTTTGATATAGGATTTGGACCGCTAGGAACTTCATGAGCACCAGCTTCAAATTCTCTATGAGTTTTAGAAGATGAAGGTTTGTGATGATTTCTTGGGATTTTTCTTGGGTGCAACTTCATAGTAGTAGAAGATGAAGGATTATTTGAATTCTTGAAGCTCATGGGATCAGAAGAAGAATGAACAAGAATGAGGAAAATGAAGAAAAGGGTAATGAAGTAAAGAAAAGATTGAGATTTAAATGTGGAGAATTCTGAATTTTTCAACGTAGCCATGCAAAAATGATCTGATTGAAAAAATAACCACCCCCCAAGAGTCCACCAGAGATCAATATCCATGAACCACTCAAACACCCACCAAAATATTTGGCTAAAAGGAAAACAAGAAAGAAGAGAAAAGAGAGAAGGGAGGAGAAGTTTCAGCTTTGTTGGAGAAAATAAAGTAGAGGGTATATATACTTTTATTAAAATTCGATACACATTTTGTTCAGAGAACAAAAGAACCTAATTATCATGGAAGTATATATGAAAGGTGCTTACAAACATGGGCCAAGTTATATTGACTTTGGTGTCCCTCCTTTTTAATCCGCATTTATACCTTTTTTAACCAAATAGATTACCTAAATCTACCGACAAAGTACTTAATGAATTTAATTTTTATAAGCTGGCATATATATATATATATATATATATATATATATATATATATATATATATATATTAAAAAAAATAACGATAATTGTTGTCTATAGAAAACGGAATTAATAGTCTGAGACATAAGAGATGTACTAATTATATTCTCTTAAACAGGTTTGAAATTAATGCACTAACAGTGTAAAAATTTAAAATACAAGTCAAGTCATTGCATATATGTTAAATGCACACTTCATTACCTCATTTATATCACCAGACTCTTTTCTTCTCAACTAAAAATGTACATAAGTTACAATTTGGATCTTTCTCACTTAGTCCCTATTCTTCGGTTTAAATGTGGACACAAGCGAGTCTTTCTTTTTGCACATTTACAACTTCACGCTAAAGGAAGTATCTTGATTTTTTTATTTTTTTTTATTTTTTTTGGCGATGTAAAAAGTAAAATCAGTGATTTTTAGGTGGATAGAGATTAGCATCAATGTTTTAAAAGGCGTGGGCGTAAGGCGAGACATTTTATATATGCATCAGCGAGGCGTAAGCCCCATGAGTATTTAAGTTTTAATATTTCATAAAATAATATAATTATAGTAAATATTTTAAATAGGTAAAATTGCATAAAAATTGAAGAAAACTGTAAATAAGTGACAAATATATATAGATGTCCTCCATCCCAACTAAGAACTAGTCAAAATAATCCATTATACGCTACTTATAAGTACAAGTAACCTGAGTTGAAAAGAATAATATTTTCTACATGGAGGAATAAAAACGATGGCTAGCCTGCAATTTGAACTTTGTACTTGCTGGTATGTAGGAGAATGGAGTTTTTGTTGTATTTGCAACCAAAAAGAAAAAAATGACTGTTCATTGGGAGATAGTAACAGACTAGCGGACAAGATAAAGAATTGAGAAAAACCATAAATTAGGGCTTCTAGCAATAAAAAAAAAATGGTCTTAACTTTTAAATTTGATATTTCAGTTCCTTTTTAAAACTTTTGAGTAACTACAAGCCGACTTTTGAGAATTTGGGTATTATATTAAGGACTTATTCAGCAAATTTTGTTTAATTTGAAAAAGACTCTTGGGCTTATGCCTCACTACAAAAACCCACCTCAACGCCCGGGCGTACGCCCCGAATTGTTGGACGTACGTCTCTTGAGATTTTCTCCCCCCATCATTGCCTTGGGGTATTGTTGGTGCACCTCGCTCCAAGGCGCGCCTCGGGGCTCGCCCCAAAAACACCTTTTAAAACACTGATTAGAATTGGTTAATAATAGTAAAAGAATTTCGGTCACCAGCTACTGGCTTTTTATATGAACAAGTTATGGGTTTTTATCACTTAAAAGAGACGGAATTACGAATATTAAACTGCTGAGATAAACTTATAAAATAGTACTGTATTATGTATAGCTGCAGTGTTATCAGTAATTTATTTTCAACATTATGAGTTGGCTATATCTACAATGTAGGAAAACAGATATTGACAAGATCTAAATGGACAAAAATGTCGTGTCTCAATAATCCCTCTTTCACCAACTCATGACATGTGTTTTCTTGTACATATATTTCTAGTGCTTAAATTTCCACAATCTAAAAAGTTCAGCACTATACAACAATAACAAATCCAGTACGTAATCTCACGAATGGAGTTTTGGGAGGGTAATATGTACGCAGATATACCCTTATCTTGAGAAGATAGAGATTATTTCCGATAGAACTTCGACTCAAGGAAAGATGAAAAGGGAGACACAATACTATAACACATGTAATTAATCTTAATCATAACCAGAAACCATGTAGGATCAAGTACACTATTTTAAACTGTGACTAACCATACATAAAAAAATTATTTGCATCAGTATCTAATTTCCTGTTCATTAACCTGATTATATTGTTCTTAAATATGTACTACTTAGAGCCACTTTACTTTCTTGGAGATGGCATTATGGCAATTCTTGCAATTCTTAAAGAATCTTATAAAGAAAAAGGAAAAGAAAGAAAGATAGAAGGGGGTGGTGGAAGTTGGAAGAAAATAGTGATGGCTTTTAATATTTTCTCCCTAAGGCTTGGCAGGTTGCTCAAGAAACCTTTGTTTGACTTAGGCTAGCCCCAAGTTTGGAAAATCTAATGTTTCTTCTCCTTTGCTTTACTTTTCTTTATCAATTTATGTTCCCTTTTGCTTGCCTCAAGCTTGGGAATTCAAAAGTACATGCATTATTTAAACTCAATTCGGATTTAACTTGCATCCTCCCTTCAAGTGAATTTTTGAGTAGGCACGAAATTTAAGAGGAAAATTAAAAGATTATTGAAATTTGCGATGATTTTAAAAGTATCATAATATTTGTGTGAATTGTAAAACTTTTACAACTTATAATTTTAAACATGTTATAATACAATAAAACTTGTCGCTGAGAGTAAAATGTTGAGCTTAAGTTTAATTGTCGCGAAATTTAGAATGAGTCCATTAGTTTTGGTCTAAATTAAAAGTGAAACAAGGTCACATGGGATGTGTGTGTGGGGGGGGGGGGGGGGGGGAAGTAATTCCACTATAAGTATGATCTAACCTGTTATAAGCAATTTGCCTTATTTTTCATGTTACTAATCTCACCTTCAATGAATAGTTATTTATAATTATTTTTTTAGGTGACCGTATAAATATTTTTACATTATCTTGACAAAAAGGCCTCCTGGCCACTTAAACTTGCACCCGATCGCCAAGCCGGTAAACAAACTTACAATTTTTCCATTTGAACACTTTAACTTGACGGAATGAATAGTAATAAACCCATCCAACCGAGCGTGTATATCAATTGCGCCTGACATGTCAAATACGTCATATTTATTGCGTGACATGTGTTATTTGTGGGTCCAACAGGTAACTGGCTTCATTTTACACAGTAAATTAAATCCCTTGCCTATGATATTAGATAGAAATATTTGTGTTTCTAACTTGCAGTAATATTTAAGTTTTCTAGTATCTAATATGACCTGTTCTACTCAGGTTTGAGGACTGCAAGTCAGAAGATAATGGGCTGTTTTCAGGCAGAAAATCATCAACCAGCTCATGGATGAGTACTATTAGAAGAGGATTTTTCGATAGAATAAGTAGTTTTAAAAGAAAATCACTCTGCATCTCTTCTCTAGGTGACTGGAGGCCAAAAGGAGTATTTGCAGGATCATCAAGAAATAAAGTTCTTGATCCTCAGGAACCTTTTCTTCAATTCTGGAACAAAATATTTGTCTTGGGTTGTATAGTTTCAGTGGCCATTGATCCATTGTTCTTCATTCAAAGAGAACGAAAAGATCTGGATAAAAAAAGGGGTGGATTGGAGGGAGATAAACGGGGAGGGTTGCCAGTGAAGAGAAGAAAGAGAGTACAGGAAAACTGACGGGCAATGGGGTCGTTTTTTCCCTTTTCTTTTTCATTTTGTAATTTTTTAATTTTTTCTTTTGATTTTAGTATTTATTTTAAATTAGATTATTTTATTCACGCGCACTTTTTGCGTGGCACGCATTTTGTCCACGTAACCTATATCATTATCATATAAACTTAGTCAACGGTCAAAGTGGAGTATTCATTCCGTCAAGTTAACGTATTCAAATGGGAAAATAATAAATTTATTTACCGGCTTGGTAATCGGGTGCAAGTTTAAGTGGTGGGAGGCTTTTTTGTAAAGAAGTTTAAAATTCAGTTTACGAAAACTTTTCATTTTAAACTCTAGGAGTCAGGTTAAAAATAAAATCCAGTCACCCTTTATAAACTTCTTTGACCAAAATTATAGCCTATATCCTCGTCAAAGTAGCAATAATTCAGGTAAAAGGTGCTATTTAACTAATACTCCTTCGGGTCCAAAATAAGTGATTTTTTTGTATGTTTTCACACAAATTAAGAAATTCACCTTTTAGCATTAATTAGCAATGAAATTGACCATATTAACCATTATTATCTCACATAAACACTCCTAACACATATTCCAACATCATTTACTTCAAGGACAATGTAGGAAAAAAATAATTAATTCATTCTTGAAATCTGGAAAAATCACTTATTTTGGATCACAAGAAAAAAACCAAAAAATCACTTATTTTGGACCGGAGAGAGTACTATCAAAATGGTGGGGTCTTTCGCTCTTTCTAATACTATTCTAATGTACGTACCTTCTTTAATTTAAAGTAGAAGCATAATCTTAACTAATAGTATTGGTTAGCGTAATTAAGAAAGGTTGCACAGATATTAACACGTACGCCTCTTCTCATGGAAATGCATGACTTCTCATAACGGTTGGAAACAAAAGGGAGTGTTTTTTTCTTCATCAGAACTTGTTGAGTTATTAACTTAAAATGGCCAGCCATAATTACAAATAATTATATCATTAATTGGTTTTAGTTCTTCTTAGAGCTCGGTATTTATTTAAGTATCCATGTTGTTAGTGCGAAACTTTGTTCATATAAACTCTAAACACGAGAATTTACAGGGATCTACAAAGTTCAATATTCTTTGTTTTTGAAAACTGTTTACCCTAAAATCGGATAACAATTGAATTTATACGCGGTTTTAAGGACATGTGATATGACTTGGTACAGACTAAGAAGAATAAATTAATATTGATATTGACGATGAAAGAATAAATGAAAACCATACAAATTGAACAGCCTTGGCCCTTGAGTTCAGTCACCTTTGAACCAAATGATCAGACCCCCTTTATATAGTAGGGGAGTCGTACTCTAAATACAATTCTATATGAGGTAAGAAATCCCATGCTTATCTAATTAATCGGCCTCTTCTTGATACGTGCCGGGAATCGCGTCGTGATCCTCGCCCGATTGCGGATATTTCGGCTTTCCGTTATTTGGCTCGGTAAGCTTCCCTCGATCTCTATCTTGCTCGGTCTCGATCTCGGTCGATCTCGATCTTGATCGGTCTCCCTTGGCAACCTAATTTTGCATCATGGTTCGATATAACTCGCGGCTGAACCTTGGCCCATCATATTTCGGTCTCGATTAGTCATCCAAAAAGGCAAACCCGATTTTGACCATACACAGATAGTCCCCCTGTTTTTCAAAGAGAAGATGATAAGAAATGATATGAATTTTCGGGTTCCGTCTCGATGGGCTGTGACGTAAGCGACGAACGTCACTGATATACCCGATCATGACGTAAGCAATGACTCGAAATGTCCCGTCGGTTCAGTTACCAAGGCATTAAATGCCTGTCAGTTACTAGTCGGCCACCATGAGTTTTGAACCATCACCGGCAAGCTATAAGTATAGTAACCTTTCTCTATTCAAACGTTACGTTCAAAGTTTCTCCCATTCTTGCTTCTCTTCAAAAATTTCTTCACTTTACAATTTTTGCACCCAAATTTCTTGAACTTTTAACAAACCGCGTACCATCCTAGTTCCCTTTTCTTCTGCTCTATAATGGTAAAGACTTCCAAAACTGTACCACAACAAGAGGCCGCCTCTTTTCACGATCGGCCGGCGACAGAGTTACGACAGAATATCCCCTTGAGGATTTCGTTCCGGGAGGGTGTCCTACTGTCGCCGATTCTAGGATTGTAAAAACCTCCTCAGTACTTGATCGATGTGAACCGTTCTCGAGGTATATATGCACGATAACCGACGATCTCCTTCCCAAAGTTAAAGAGGATTTCCACTGGGTTGATAAACATGTTGTGGTACCTTCGCCCGAGGAATCGATCACTACCCACGTGGAGGGTTTCCTAAGTGTTTACACTTACCCTTTCACGTTGGGTCCCTTAGACCCTATCATCGCCGCCTTCTGCAAGAGGTATGACATGACCCTCGGCCAGATCCATCCTTCCTTCTGGAGAATGGTGATTCTTCTCTGATTCTTCGTGAGCAAAATAGAGGGATGTCCTTTCACCATCGATCACCTTATGCGCCTTTACAGTCCCCGACTCTATCGAGGAGGGCTGATCAAGCTTTCTCGCCGGGCCATCAAGGCCCCGTTCTCGAGCATAGATGAGGCTCGTGACCGAGGTTGGATGGGCCGATTTGTCCGAATAAGGACTTCGAACCCGAACCCTGCTGAAGACATGCCATTTCCTGAGAAAAGGAACACGAATCCTGAGCATTACTTCGCCTTGAATGTCCAATTTTACCATTTTACTTCTTATCTTCTGTCATCATCTATGTTTTTGGTGTTGCAGCTGTGACCCATGTGCCGGAAGTAGTCCCCGATCTCAAGCAATGGGTTGAGGGCCTAGTATCGCAGAGACCATACTCCGAAAGTGCTTGGATGGAGTTATCGAAGGGTCGTTGGGAGGCCCGCAATCATGGTAATTTTCTTTCTTAGAACGGTTATCGTTCGGGCTTCTTCTCGAGCTTACTCATCTTTTTTCCTTTCTAGGCCTCGGGAAGGATGTTGCAATGAGGCCCCCATTTGGTGGTGAAGAAGTCCTTCCCCGTACACCTGCTCCGAAGCAGGACAAAGTGAAGAAAAAAAAAGGGCTCCGAGTTCCCCGGGGTTGGAAAAGAAGAAACCGACAAAGAGGTCGCGCAAGCCCAAGGGAGATACCGGAGCTATGTTCTCGGACTTAATCTGCCGATTAAGGGATGAGTCCGAAGAAGAAGAAGAAGAAGAAGAAGAAGATAAATCCAAACTGGTGGCCCGCGTGCGGGCTGGTGTCACTGTACAAAAGGTTCTCGAACCGGTGGGCGTTGAAGCTGAAACATCCCGACATGAGGAGGTCGGTGAGAGAGCTCTGGCTGAAACTTCCGAGCCAGAAAAGGTTGAACCCATCCTGTCCCAAGTTAGGGGGGTTGAGAGAGAGACCGTGGATGATGGTTCCTAAGCTGTGGTAAGTGCCCCGATAGACGAACTTGGGGCGATCGACATCAGCGGGTCTCCTCAGATTTCAGACACCATGCTTCGTGAGGCCAGTATGTTGAGTCCCCAGGGGGTGACTGATATCCATGGCTTCTTGGATGGGGTCGAAGCCGCTTCTTTGGAAGACGTCACTGGGATCGGTGACCTGCCGGTGCCAAGGAAAGAGTCGTTGTCGGGTGCTACCGGGTCTTCATCGAGCCTAAAATTGGTGGATCAATTTTCGGCCCCAACTGTTGACCCTGAACCAAGACGATCAATAGCTTTTTATATCCCGGAGGATGCCCGAGTTTTCTCTGCCCCCCTGGGGTCGCTAGTTACCTTCGGTGCTTGGTGATGTGCCATAGAATTGCGTTACTTTTCATACTAATTATATAGGCTGTAGCTCGTCTTTTAAAGCATATTAAGTCAATTCTTATGTAGTTTTGGTGTTTTGCAGCAAACTAGACTTCAAGAAGCAAGAACAAGGAAAAGACCAGAAAATCCATAGAAGGGCAGAAATGCGGCAAGTTTGCGACCGTAGAAGTGATGTGCGGGGCCAAACCAACCACAAAGTGAAGTAGATAAACTCAGCTTTTGGAAATTGACTTTGCGGTCAATTTTGCTGTCATATAACACTTATGCGGATCGCAAAATGATCGCAGAATTGCAAAGAGAATATCTGCGAGAGCAGTTTTGCAACGTCACATTGGATCGCACAATCAATATGCGGACCACAAAATGGTATGCGATGGAGAACTGGGAAACTGGAGATTCAATTCCGTGATGGAAATGGTGATTTTTTGGGACGCAAACGTGTTATGCGGCTGTTCTGCGGTCGGAGATGTGATCTGCAGGGGTATTTTTCTCACATCTTGAACCCAACTTTTAGCCCATTATAAATAGAATAACTAGGGTTTTTGTGGGCGTCTTGTCTAAAAAGAGGCATTGAATACACCACTGTTTTGGAAGCTTTTGAAGAAGAGAATCTTGTCATCTTTGTAAGCTTTATGACTTTATTTATTGCTTTGTTCTTGGATTTCTAGTATGAGTAGCTAGCTTTAAATACTAAGTTTGTGGACCCTAAGTGGGTGTAATGTTAATGGGTGTTTACTATTGAATATATATACAATGGGTGGTTGGTATTTATTTATTTCTCATGCTTTATTTAATGTTGATGGTTGCAAACATTGACTAACGCCATTTCACTCTTTCTTTACTTGGAAAAGTGGGTTAGGGTTTGGTAGAATTCAATAACAAAAACTCAAGGCTTTAAACCTTGTTTAATAGAAGGCGAAATACATAAACGGCCCCTTTAAGTTGTCCCTAACGATCAGTTGAACACCTCCACTTTCCAATTGACCAACTAGACACCTCTACTTTCTAGAAGTGTATCTTCTGAACCTTTGTGGCTGATGTGGCATATGCGTGTTGGATAACAAGATTTTGAGCGCGTGAAGTTATTTTTTCAACCTAATTTCCTTTTTTCATTGACATAAAAATACATCTTTTTCTCTTGGTCTCTCTCCCACCTTCATAGCCGGCATTCACCTCCATTATCGACCGCTATCCATGGCAGCCTTAATCAAGTACCCAAAAAATTATACCACTACAGCTTTATCTAAAACACCCTTCTTCTACAATTCTTCTCATTGCTAAGTTGCCACCACATAAACACCAATAACCCCATCACCCCCATCTCCATAGGCCCATCATCCTTATCTCCACCAAATAAATACCAACATCCCCTTTAATCACTACCGATGACAACACCTTACTTCCAAAAGAAACACAAAAACAAGAACCAATTGCTTGAATCGGCTAGACAACAATTCAAGGAGAAATTTTCACAAAAAATAACAAACTAGAAACAGTGATATAACCCAAATTCAGCATCAAGAAGATGATAAAGAGAGAAGACTGAAGATTTCATTGTAGTCGATTCTTTCAAATTTGCCCGGCGAAGGTGGCAACGATAGAGTCCAATCGGAGGCATCTTCACTTCAAATCCCCCAAACAATTAAATAAACTGATATGTTCAAGGGTTCTCTCAGACGTGACAAAATGAGACAAACACAGAAAGGTCGTCGGAGATGAGCTTTTCCAGCAAGGTCCATCAGTAACCCTTGAGGGTTCTCCACTTGGTTATTCTCTGTTTTTTTAATATTTATGAGTTTTATGGAAGAGTTATTAGTGTTTAAGTTTTGCCAAAGAATGGTTAAAGTAATGAGTGGAGGGTGTGTCAAAAAAAATGGTGGGGGAAGGAATGGGTAAGGACGGTGGTTTGGAAAAGTGGAAATTGGACGGAAAAAGGGGGTGGGGGTAAGGAGAGACAATGAGTTTGTTTGGATGGAAAGTGGTTCTGAGTTTTGCTTTTTTTATTTTTATTTATTTAAATTAATGAATTTCTTTCTTTTAATTTTTTATTGTAATTTTTTATTCTAAGTTACACATATTAGTATCTTATTGGTTCACTTGCCACGTAACCAGCGATTGCATTTCACGCATGTGATCTGTTGAATGAAGGTGTTCAGAAGATACACTTCCGGTAAGTAGAGGTGTCTAGTTGGTCAATTGGGAAGTGTAGGTGTTCAACTGATCGTTGGGGACAACTTAAAGGGGCGGTTTATGTATTTCGCCTTAACATAATCACTTAGGAACAAGTGGGTTTTATTTGGCATAAATTGGTTATCCTTAATTGAAACTCTTTTATATTAGGAAAATTATAAAGAGGAAATACTACCTAACTACTGGAAAATATTGGGTAGTCATTTAGGAACCATTTGCATATCAAAGGACCTTCCATTAGAAATATGTCATATTAACACGATAGCATTACATTCCATTAATGGGGATACAACCTTGGTGTTCTTAACTAAATTAATTATACTTTCATAACAAAGCAGTTATCTTGTTAATTCACAATTACAAGATTCTCTTTTTAAGCTAAAGGAGTAGAATTACGACTTAAGTCGAGTTTCACACTATTCAAGTAACCTTTACACACCTATTTCCGGTGGGATTCGACCCAACCTTGTTGGGTTATTATATTTGACACCGACCGCCTTACCCTATTTATTTAAGTGTAATTTGAGCGTATCACTTGGTGACCAAAGAAGATCAGGCAGTGATGGACGGGGTAGAAACCCCCTGCCTTTTCAATAAAGCTCAACAAGCATTAAATCGGGTAAGTGTGCGTGTCTTTTCTTTTCATATATTCTAACTGTTAAAGTTGCAAGTAACATCTTCCCTTATGCTTGCAGGCTTCGGTGCTGCACACGAGGCTTTCCTCCAATATTGGGAAGAATTAACTCATCACGAGGCCAAGGCCCGGGACTTTACTGAGAAAAGTGACACCTACGAGCTTCTTAGTGAGAAGCTTCAGGCCGATTTAGTAACGGCTTGGGATGAACTTGCCGAGATGGTCGAGTAGGTATTCCAAATGCTTCACGGTAGTGAGGACGAACTGAAGATAATGACTAACGATCCGATTCTGCAGGGTCGACAGAGGCTTGAGCAAATCGGGGAGCTTCAGAAACAAGTAGATACAATTCGAGCTGAGGCTGAGGAGTTCAAGAAAAATATGAACATCTTAGCCTCGAAAAGGGAAGCTGCCCAAACACAACTAGAGTTGGCCGAGATCCCGATCCGAGCTGCAAGAGAGAAGGCCTCGGTGCAGGCCAAGAAAATCGAGGAGCTTCAGTCCCAATTTGCAAACTTGGCCAATGAGCTCGAGGCGGCCATATCTGAGGTGGCCGCGGCCAACACCAAAGCCCATGCTGATGTAACCCAGTACAAGGTTGACGTCGATCCAGGCACAGGCCAGAAGCATGGTGGACCATGCAAAGTGGCAAGCTCGAAGGGAATCCCTCGAGGGAGTCTCTGCTCAGGGCTTCGATATACTGGATGAATTCGAGAATGCCAAAGCAGAGGAAGCCAGGGCTCGAAAGCTGGCCTTTCCCGAGGAAGACTCAGATAGTTTAAGTGAGTCTGAAGGTGGGAAAGATCCCGAGGGCGGAGATGTTGCCTCCAATGAAGACCAGGCCACTTAGGCCTTTGTTTATTTATTTTTTGCTTTCCCTTTGCATCTTTTTAGGCCATTTTGGCCATTGTAAATTTTTCGAATTAAGCCATTTTGGCTTTTGTAAAGACTATTGTGTAAATATACACACGACTTTTTCCCTTTTGGCTTTCGAATTTTTCCTTTGCTTTATTACTTTAGTTCACAAAGGTCGGGATGCCTTAGCATAAAATAGCCTGGTTGTAGAAGTTCGAACAACCTTGCTTTTACATTATTTTTGTTTTTGAATCATCTTGGAGGTTCGGTGTTACCGGGAACCTTCTCCAAAGTAAGTAACTTAGACCATAGTTTGCTGAGGGTAGCCTTTAAAACCGTTTATGAAAATTTTGAAGGCCTATTTTTTGTTACGGTTCTCAGACGTCTCCGAGCCGTGTTAATGCAGCCATAGCTTTTTAATTCGGGCGTTGCCCAATGAGCTTGCTTTTCCGAGTTATCTAGGCTTGCCTAAGATAACAGTCTCCGAGTGGGTATGGCCGTGGCCTTTAAAATTCGCGGGTTGCCTAAGAGGTTTTAAAATTTGGGGGTTGCCTAAGAGGTCTTGTGCCCTCGATGCTCAATAGTTCGATCTGTTCGAGTTTGTTTTTCGGACGGCATTCCCCGAGTGTGGGAGTGATCATCCGAACTCTGGTTATAATAGGCCCTTGAGCTAGTTTCCTTAAGAGATCGAAAGTACGAAATTGTAAGGTGGAAATTTTTCTAAGACATAAGATGATTGCAAGGGAAGTACTTCTCTTTATCCCTGTGAAGAAATAGTTATACATGCGTTCATGTTTTGTGCCAGGGCGCGAGTAACTTATGTGGGCACAGTTCGTTTTGACCGTTTGGCCCTTACAACATATCTTACCTATCGAGACCCTTCTATTATGAAGTCATTTCCTCGCAAAAGGTTAATATCCAACGGTAACCCCCCCCTCCTCCTATTCGAGGTTGATTTTAGAGGAACCTCAGATACCGTTAGTGCAATCTTTGACACTGATTCGTGATCGGCCTTCGATTCTAAGTTAGCACGATCCACTGTTGTCTCGTTAAAAACCTTGCCGAAAAACCCAATTGGGACAAAAACGGATCAAGGGAAAAAGAGTGCAACGCATGCTTTCAGACCTAAAGGCTTCGGGTCGCTCCTTATCGATCACCTGCAAGTGTTAGTCCAAAAATAGAAAGTATTGAAATGGGGTCGTACCTTAGCAATAATATCGTTTAAGATGAGTTACGTTCTAATTGTTTGGTAGTTGTTCTCCGTTTATCATTCCGAGCTTGTAGGACCCTTTCACTGTGATCTCGAGAATCTAGTATGGCCCTTCCCAGTTTGGACCCAATTTCCCTGCATTTGGATTTCGGGTGTTTAATGTGGCCTTCCTTAGTACTAAGTCCCCGACATTGAAGTATCGAAGGTTGGCCCTTCGATTGTAGTACCTTTCGATCCGTTGCTTTTGGGCGGCCAATCAAACAAGGGCAGCTTCACGCCTTTCATCCAATAGCTCTAGACTTGTATTCATGGACTCGTCATTCAATTCCTTCGTTGCATATCAAAATTGATGCTCAACTCCCCGACTTCGACCTGTATTAGAGCTTCGGCGCCATAAACCAATGAGAATGGGGTAGCCCTGGTACTGGACTTCGAAGTTGTGCGATATGCCCAAAGAACTTCGGCCAGGATCTCTTTCCATTTTCCCTTAGTGTCGGTTAACCTTTTCTTAAGGTTTTGGATTATGGTTTTTTTGGTCGATTCGGCTTTTCCGTTCCCACTAGGGTGACAAGGTGTTGACAAGATCCTTTTGATCTTATGGTCTTCGAGAAATTTGGTCACTTTACTAACGATAAATTATTTCCTGTTGTCACATGTAATTTCGGATGGTATCTGAACCGACATAGAATGTGGTCCCAAATGAAATCGATGACTTCCTTCTCCCTGACCTTCTCGTATGTCTGTGCTTCAACCCACTTAGAAAAATAGTCAGTCATAAATAAGACAAATTGAGCCTTACCTGGCGCTGATGGAAAAGGGCCGACGATGTCCATCCCCCACTTCATGAATGGACACGGAGATAAAATCGAATGCAGCAGCTCCCTAGGTTGATGAATTGTAGGAGCATGTCTTTGGCACTTATCACATTTTTGCGAGAAATCCTTGCATCTTTTTCCATATCGACCCAGTAATAGCCAGCTCTGATTACCTTTCGAACAAATGATTCGGCGCCAGAGTGGTTCCCGCATGTGCCTTCGTGGACTTACCTCAAAACGTACTCTGTATCCCCCGGTCCCAGACATATTGCTAGAAGACTGTCAAACATTCTCCTGAGTAAGGTTCCGTCCTCGGACAAGCTAAACCGGGCTGCCTTTGTATGCGGGGCCCTCGATTCCTTTGGATCTGAGGGAAGTTTCCCGGTCTTCAAATACTCTATGTATTTATTTCTCCAATCCCACGTCAAGCTTGTGGAGTTTATTTTGGGGTGACCTTCTTGTACTACCAACCTCATGAGTTGTACGACTGTCCCCGAGTTGAGCTCATCGTCTTCGACCGATGATCCTAAGTTCGCGAGGGCATCGGCCTCACTATTTTGATCTCGAGGCACGTGCTGCAAAGTCCACTCTTTGAACCGATGTAATGTTACCAGTAACTTGTCTAGGTATCTTTGCATTCGTTCTTCTCTGATTTCGAACGTTCCATTAACTTGGTTCACTATAAAGAGGGAGTCACACTTAGCTTCGATCACCTCTACCCCCAAGCCTTTGGCCACTTCGAGTCCTGCAACCATGGACTCATATTCGGCCTCGTTGTTAGTCAATTTTATAGCTCTAATAGACCGTCTAACTATATTGCCTGTGGGTGGCTTCAGTATGATGCCAAGTCCGGATCTTTTTACGTTTGAGGCACCATCCGTAAAAAGGGTCCAGATTCCCGAAGACATTCCCGAGTTTATCAACAACTCTCTTTCGAATTCGGGTATTCGGGTCGGTGTAATGTCGGCCACGAAATCTGCCAAAATTTGAGATTTGATGGTTGTTCGGGGTTGATATTCGATATCGTACCCGCTGATTTCTACGGCCCATTGGCCAGTCATCCCAAGAGTTCGGGTTTGTGCAATATATTTTGTAAAGGGTATGTTGTCACAACACATATAGGATGGCAGTGAAAATATGTTTCAGTTTCCTAAAAGCACTTAGCAAGGCGAGTGCCAATTTTTCTAGGTGGGGATATCTAGTTTCAGCCTCACTCAAGGTCCTACTAACATAATAAATTGGAAATTACATACCTTGCTCTTCCCAAACCAGGACTCCACTTATTGCTATTTCTGATACCGCTAGGTACAAGTATAGTCGTTCCTCTGCCCTCGGCGTGTGAAGCAATGGTGGGCTCGATAAGTGTCGCTTAAGTCCCTCTAAAGCCTGTTGGCATTCTGGGGTCCATGTGAAGTTGTTTTTCTTTTTTTCACTAATGAGAAAAATCGATGGCTTTTATCGGACGACCTCGAGATGAATCGCTCCAGGGATGCAATGCGCCCGGTTATCCTTTGTACAACCTTCACATTATCCACTATTGTGATATCCTCTACAACTTTGATCTTGTCGGGGTTGATCTTGATCCCCTGATTGGATACCATGAATCCGAGAAATTTACCAGACCCGACCCCGAATTCACACTTTTCTGGATTTAGCTTCATGTTGTATTTCTTCAATATACTGAAGGTTTCCTGCAAATGCTTTAAATGGTCCTCTGCTCGCAGGGACTTAACTAACATATAGTCAATATAAACTTCCATAATTTTTCCTATTTGTTCTTCGAACATTTGGTTTACTAGTTGTTGGTAAGTAGCACCGGCATTTTTTAATCCGAATAGCATTACGTTATAGTAGTATGTGCCATACTTAGTGATAAAAGAGGTTTTTTTTTTGTCACCCGGGTTCATTCGTATTTGGTTGTACCCGAAATAGGCATCAAGAAAACTGAGAATCTCGTGGACAGCCATGGCATCGATCATGCGATCGATGTTAGGCAAAGGGAAAGAATTTATGGGGCATGCTTTATTTAAATCTTTGTAATCCACACACATTCTTAGTTTGTTTTCTTAGGAACTACTACTACGTTTGCTAACCATTCCGGGTATTTAACCTCTCGGATAGACCCTATCTTAAGGAGTTTAGTTACCTCGTCCTTAACGAAGGCATGCTTGATCTCAGACCGGGGTCTTCTTTTCTGCTTTACCGGACGAAACTTCGGTTCGAAGCTCAGTTTGTGAATAGTGATCTCCGGTGGGATCCCTGTCATATCGAGATGGGACCAAGCAAAACAATCCATATTATCTGTAAGAAATTGAACGAGTTTTTTTCTGAGCTCGAGAGTTAAACCCGTGCCTAAGTATACCTTTCGATTGGGCAGATGTTCGATCAGCACGACCTGCTCCAGCTCTTCGACCGTTGATTTGGTAGCATTGGAATTATCGGGGGCGATAAAGGATCGTGGAATCCCGTATTCATTGTCTTCGTCAATCCCTTGCTTGTCCGATTGGGTCGAGGATGGCATCGGTGATTGTTATTTGGCTTCCTATTTGTTTTTGAACCTGAGTCCTTTGTTGATGAGAGTGCTGATATCGGAATCATTTCATCGACGGCAAATATCTCCTTTGCAGCGAGTTATTCCCCGTAAATCGTCTTTATCCCCTCCGGCGTCAGAAATTTAAATACCTGGTGCAGGGTCGAGGGCACAGCCCTCATGTTGTGGATCCATGGTCTTCTGAACAGGGCGTTGTATCTCATGTCCCCCTCGATGACATAAAACTTGGTCTCTTGGGTGGTACCGTCTACGTTTACCGACAACGTTATTTCTCCTTTAGTAGTATCGCAATCCATGTTGAATCCATTTAGCACTCGGGCCGCAGGTAGGGCTGCTTATCGGGCGGATTGGGCGGTTATTTACTCTTAACGGTTTGATTTATCGGTTATCGGCTTTTAAATGTATTAATTCGCTAGCCACCCGTTAGGATATCGGGCGGACTGGTATCGATTTAGCTCTTATCGGGCGGTTTATCGGCCTAATTCAATCTATACTGCACATGACGCAATTTACCAAATTTAACTATTATCTTTCTGCATCAGCGCATTCTTTCCTTTCTTTGCAATTACTTGAACTCGCTCCAAGTCATACACCACTTTTGACTGTCTTAAGGAGTTCCATTTTCTCTCAGGCACATCTATAGTGTGGATGTCGTTGCAGTGGAATGCACACCAACGGATTAAAACTAAGAGTCCATAAAAGTGAATCAATAGCAGTGGTTTGCATCAGATTTTTAGGACGTTATCCCTTTTGGCCTATGCCTTTGCTGCTGCGATTTAAGTCACAGAGTTTCAGTTGGGTGAGCTGTGGAAGAATCTCTCATTGAACTTCTTGGCCGCAATTTTCTCAATTTAATGTCTCAATGCTTTCCTTCTGATTGGCTTTTGTAGCAATGCAAAGGATTTCGTGTGTCTCAGACTTGGTCTATGAATTTTTTCGAATATTTTCCAAAACATGTAATGCCATAAAAAAATTCTACTACTATTATTACATGGTCAATCCTTAACGGGTTAACGGATTATCCATTAAGAAAATTGAATAATCCGCCCCCAAACTGATAAGCTGTTAATAAAAAAATTTCAATCCGTTCCCCGTCCGTTAAACCGTTAACCCGATACCAATAAGCCATTAAGCTTCAGTTTCGGTTCAGGTTTTCGGTTTCGGTTCGGTTTTGAACACCGGCTAGGTACGATCTAGTCTTGTAGTCCGAGATGTTCTACGACCCTTGATCGAATGATGTTGGCCGAGCTACCTGGATCAATTAGCACACATTTAACTCGAGTTTTATTCATAAGTACAGATATTACCAGTGCATCATTATGGGGTTGCATGATTCCTTCTGCATCATCGTCATTGAAAGATAGAGTCCTTTCTAGCAGGTAGTCTCGAGTCCATTTTTCTCTTGTCATTGACACTTTGGTGCATTTCATCATTGGACCTTGAGGAACATCGACCCCTCCAATGATCATACGTATGACGTGATGGGGTTCGTCTTGTTTATTTTGTTTGTTGGAGTCCCTGTTTCTGAAGTGATTCTTAGCTCAGTCACTCAGAAATTCTCGAAGATGACCGTTGTTGAAAAATCGGGCTACTTCTTCCCTCAATTGTCGACAATCCTCCGTCCTGTGTCCATGTGTGCCATGGTACTTGCATATTTGGTTGGGATCCCTTTGTGTTGGATCAATTTGCAAAGGTCGAGCCAACTTGGTTTCTTTGATGTGCCCGATAGCCGATACGATGGTAGCGGAATCAACATTAAAGTTATACTCTGACTGTCGTGGTGCCTCTTTGGGTCCAATAGATCTATCGAAGCCGTTCTTGCTCATGAGTCCCCGTGATCCTGAACCTCGATCATTTCTTCTATCATTTCGTGCAGAGTTCCGCCCATATTCGCTTCTCCTACGGTCTCCATTATATGGTTGATATCGATCTCTATTCGACCTTAGTTCTCGATCAATATCCCTCTTGATTCTATCGACGAGTCTGATAGGATAAACGGACCCAAAAGGAGCCCCAAGTTGATCGTCCTTGACCCTGATCTTCGACTGATACCGATTGTGCACATCGGCCCAAGTGACAGCTGGGTATTCTATCAAATTCTGCTTCAACTGCTGTGAAGCCACTGAACTTTGAACGTTGAGACCTTGAGTGAAGGCTTAACAGCCCAATCGTCAGCGACTGGTGGCAAGTCCATCCGTTCCATTTGGAATCGAGACACGAATACTCTGAGAATCTCGTTGTCCTTCAGCCTTATCTTGAAAAGGTTTGACTTCCTGGTTTCGACCTTGATGGCCCCGGCATGTGCCTTTACGAAAGAATGTGCAAGCATAGTAAACGAGTTAATAAAATTAGGCGGTAAATTATGGTACCATATCATAGCACCCTTCGACAGGGTCTCTCCGAATTTCTTTAGAAGGACAGATTCGATCTCATCATCCTCTAGGTCATTCCCTTTGATAGCACACGTGTACGTAGGAGTGACGTGCTCGTTCAGATCGGTTGTCCCATTATATTTAGGAATCTTGGGCATGTGGAACTTCTTGGGGATTGGCTTCGGAGCGGCACTCGGGGGGAAAGGTTTTTGTACAAACTTTTTGGAATCCAGTCCCTTCAATATGGGCGGTGCACCCGGGATCTGATCGACCCCGGAGTTATAGGTTTTCACCTTCTAGTCATTTTTCTCGGTCTTCTTTTCCCCTGTCTCGATTTGCTTTGTCAGTTTTTCGAGCATCTTCATGATAGCAGGATTGGTCTCCGATTCTTTCTTGTTCGATTTCCTTGAAACCAATTCGACCCTTTGTACAATTTCCTGGGATGGCTCGAGTTCGACCCTGCTTGGTGTGTGATTCTGGTTTTGGAGCTGGGCTATTGCTGCCTGCTGAGCCTACAACATTTCGAAGATCACCCGCAGGCTGATCCCGCCATCTTCACCACCACGTGTGCTCTGAGCAGCTGATCGAGCATCCCCGTAAACACTGACGTCGATTGGATCTACAGCCGAGACTCCATCGAGGCCAACCGGGGGTACATCATTCCCTGGTGCTATGTGATCATTTTCGCCGTGGTGGCCAAAATCGTTGTCAATGTGTTGGGGTGCTGACTGAGAGTTCGACATTTTTAGTCCTGTAATCAAAGATACTTCAAAAAACAAGTGTAAAGTAGTGTGTGTCATGATAGTTTGTACCAGGTATTCACTAATATCCTTAGCCCCACGATGGGCGCCAAACTGTTTACCCTAAAATCGGATAACAATTGAATTTATGCGCGGTTTTAAGGACACGTGATATGACTTGGTATAACTAAGAAGAATAAATTAATATTGATATTGACGATGAAAGAATAAATGCAAAACACACAAATTGAACATCCTTGGCCCTCGAGTCCAGTCACCCTTGAACCAAATATGTTTCAACTGGCTTATGAACAGAATAACAAGATAGTGAAAGCTTGAAAATGACAGTATATTGCTTTGTATTGCGTGAATATGATGATGCTTTACAAATGATTAGACCCCCTTTATACAGTAGGGTAGTCCTACTCTAGATACAATTCTATATGAGGTAAGAAATCCCATGATTAGCTAATTAATCGACCTCTTCTTGATACGTGTCGGGATTCACGCCATGATCATCGCCCGATTGCGGATATTTCGGCTTTCCGTTATTTTGCTCGGTAAGATTCCCTCGATATCTATCTTGCTCGGTTTCGATCTTGGTTGATCTCGATCTTGATCGGTCTCAGGGCCACGAGCTCAGCAACCTAACTTTGCATCATGGTCCGAGATAACTCGCGGCTGAACCTTCGCCCGTCATGTTCTGGTCTTGATTAATCATCCAAAAAGGGCAAACTCGATTTTGACCGTGTACAATCATATTTACAATGTGTTTTAAGTAGAAATTAGCTGTATATACGTAATTATTTCGAAGAATAACTAGTTAGTACGAATTTACTGTCTCTGTTTACATTTATTAATTTAGTGGTATAACTCAATTGTGAAAAGACACGGTCTCTTTTCCGTAATTTACTTTCTGTTTATTGTCATTCTTTATCGTGTTCAACTTTATATGGGTTCTGTAGGAGAGATATTGAGGAGGGTAAAATTTTAATTTAATTATATATTATAATTATAGTGTATAAAACTTAAACTCGGGGTGTGAAATGTATAAATAGGAAAAGAGCAGAGAAAGCAAAGCATCTTATTCCATCCAACGCGCAGCTATCTGAGAAAAGGAAGCCCAAAACGATTGAATTAATAGGCGCTTCGTCACCATCAAAGGATGTGATGCAGTGGATAAGACTGTTCTTCCCTTAACCAGAGGTTTCGGATTCGAGCCATGCGTATGGAAAAATCCTTGGTAGGGAGCGCTTCCCTTGAATGGGGCCCTAAACGGCGCGAATTCGAATATAGTCGGGCTCCAATACGGGTATCGGACACCGCGTGGGAAACCAAAAAAGAAATAATAGGTGCTTCGTCATTGTCCCCTTGATGTTCCCATGCATGGGCCCCTCTATTATCAATAATAGTTTACTTTTGGCCCCGCCTCAATCATCAATTTGCATATTACTACTACAAGATCTTTAATTAGTACGTTAAGGTTATTTTTGCCATTGACTAATTCGCAAGTTTGTTAAAACCCTCCGTCTTGCATCACTTTGGTCCATGAGTTCGATAAAATTTTGTTGAAACCCTCAGTCCTTACACCATGTAGAATTGATGTAATTTTGTTGAATCCAATATTTTCAATTCTTAGCATAGTAATAACTTTTTAATAGATATTTAAGACCGTAAATTTCATTAAAAAATCATGAATTTGTCACTGAATTCTTATCAAATATTTCCTTTTTTTATTCCTTCCTCTTTTTCAGAAGTTATTAGCCTCACTCCACTTCAAGAAAACTTAAAAAGAAAATAAAAAGGATAGCTTTAGAATTATATGATAATATATCTCAACGCATTAATCTTTCATGAATGATAGCCATCCATTATTGAAAATAGAAAAAATGAACTTTCATCAGCATGACACAATAATAATTTGAAGGTGAATTAAAAAGTGGATATGTGAAACAAAAGAAAAAGAATTGAAGAAGCAAAGCAAACAACTAGACAAATGATGAGTCTCAAAAAAAGAGTACAAGAGAGAAACCAACCAAACCCATCAACATGTGACGGTTTGCCTAATTACCATAACAAAGAGGGCTGAAAGTCAATAGAATGAACCATTGACAAGATTATTTAAAATACTATTATATGATTATTTGTGAAAAAAGTCATGCATCATTTTCAACTTTTCCAAGAAAAGACAGCCCCATCTTCCCCTCATCCGTATCTGTGCCTAATTCTCCCCTTCTTCATACATAAGCTGCGCTACTATATGGCATCAGTAGCAAGTCCCAAAGGCCACAACTGTTGTGTCCTAAAATGTCAACAACCTTAGATAAGCAAGTGAGCCTGTATCTTACTGGCATTATTTGAATACCATGATCCCCATGCCCCCCTTCCCCCCACCGATGTCTTTCATTTGATTAGTATTTCATGGGTAAAATTGATTTATAATAAATGGTCGAATGATGCCATGACACATGGAATCAAAGACAGGTGAAGGGCGAGTCAAGTAACAGTTATTACCGGGAATAGTAATTGCAATTGACATCGGGTAAATCCCGAAGGAAGTGTAATCAGCGGGAGTAGATAAAGTATTTGTCATCGAATAGCATTCAATGAGAGAATATTCTTTCATATTAAATGGGCAACCGTTGCAGAGAATATTTGCATCCTGTCCTCCGAGACATTGCGTTCGGAGCCAGACTTGTCATCTTCTTTAATTTCAATTGCTAAGTCTTACTTTTAAATCTTATTTCATTATCCTTTTTGGGATAAAATCAGTCCGCTTGTCTATAAATCACATAACAAATTTAACTATACCATTTTACGGATAAATAGTTTGGCGCCCACAGTGGGCCTTAGACAGTTGCGTAATTGTTTTGATCCTTACGTTTATTACTACCTTGTATGATTTTCTTCCTTAGCAAGAAATCAAAAATGGCAGCTGATGATGTCAACATCACACACAACATCGAGGGACACGAAGATTTGCCTCAACATGAAGACTCAATCAGCGACACCCCTAACGAAGGTGACGAAGCGACCCCAGTTCGTAAAGGGCGGTACCACCGGCATGTACGAGAGCCAACTCCCAATGACGCGGAGGAGGAACACATTGTGGAAATATTGAAAATCCTAAGAGAGCAACAGAAAGCCATCAAGGGCCACCTCTCAAGGAAGAATCAGTTGTGACGGATTGACGCTAGCGTTCTCAGGCGCTTCTGATAAGTGAGGATATTGACTACTTATTAATGCCTTTTAGCTTTCGTTTTAGTCCAAAATCGCTTAATTGATTTCTCGAAAATTGATGAAATGAGCTTAATTATAGGAATATTGGAAGATGATCTCCCAAGATGAAACCCAACTCAAGAAGGAGTAATCTGAACTCAAGGACAAAAACAAGCACAAAAGCTCAGAAGTACGGACCGCAGAATATCATATGCGGCCACAGATTGTGATGAAATTCCTATCATAGAAATGTGCAAAGTGCGGTCCGCACATGATATGTGCGGCCACAGAAACTGAGTCAGAGCAAAAGTTCAGAGAACCTGCATCTTAAGTCCAACAAAAGTGCGGACCGCACAATTATTGTGCTGCCGTAGAAGAAGCTACGCGGCCGCAGTCACATTTTTATGGACCGCAGAAGAGCAAGATGCGGCCGCAGTCACATTTTTATGGACCGCAGAAGAGCAAGATGCGGCCGCAGACATTATTATGTGGATCGCAGAAAGAATGCAGTGCGGCCGCAGTCCAGAATTATGCAGGCGCAGATTTTCTATCCTGTCAAGACTGAAGAAAAGTACGGACCGCACATGGAATTGTGCGGCCGTAGAGCCTCCGAAAGGGCATTTTTGTCTGAAATTGCTAGCCCTGTATAAATAGAAGAGTTTCACTTTTTTAGGTCAAGTTTTGACATCAGCTGCTACAGTAGATGGTTTCTTTTACTCTTTTAGTAGTTTTTGCTATTTTGAGCTTTTTGAACATTGATTTCATCATTTTAATTATCAATATGGGTTTAATTATCATTTCTTCTTCTACTTCTTCTATTTTAAGCATGAGTAGCTAAATTTTCAATAGGGTTGTGACCCAACCCTAGAGTGTAATCTTAATGGGTGTTTGATTTATTGCTTGTTTATGGTTGTGTGTTTATTATTTAGCCTTGTTCTTGCTTTTAATTATAGAATTAATGGTTGCAAATATTAGTTCATACCTATTTGACTTGGTCTCTACTTGAGAAAGAGAGACTTAGTCTAGAAAAAACTTGGATAACAAGGAATTGGGTCAATCGAGAGATTGATAAGCCCAATTAAAGGGTTAAACCTAGAGATAGTAAAACCCGACTTGAGCTTTTTATCAACCGTTTTGTTCAATACCCATTTGGACTTGAGAAAGCCAAATTAGGCAAAATCACTCTCTGACCGAGAGGTATTGAGTGAGTACTTGAGTGTTGATAGCTATAATACACCCCGACGAATAAAACAAGCTTTAAAGTTTACAACCCATTAGTCAAACACCTAGGTGAAGGTCATAGCCCTAGGCCTTTTATATCATTTGAAAAACAACAAAAATAATTTCCTAGTTTCATCTCTTAGCTTTGCAATCTTAGTTTAAATTAGACCTAGAAACAACCAATTTGTGGAAGTGTAAATTGAGACAATTCAAGCTCATACACGATAATATATACCACTAAGTCCCATTCATAGCTCGCTGTGGAAAATCGACCCCGACTTCTGGTTGGGTATTACTATTGCATCGACCGTTTCATAACCTTAAATAGAGGTGTGACTTGGACGAGATAAGCTTCCAATAATGCGAGTGAAAGAGGCCCAGTTCCTCCCAACGTTCCTGCAAATCAAACGACTCAGAGAGTCGATAACAACACCCCAAGAGGCGATGTTGGTTTCGACAAAACATGAGGGCCTAGTAGCAGACCAGGAATAACGAGAACGATCCTTCAAAAATGAGCTTATGAGGTTTATAAGGGAAATGAACGAACGGATGGATAAAAATGCAAAGAAGTTTCACGCGCGAATGGATCGGATTCTGGGTGCACCACCAATATTAAAAGGCCCAGATTCAAAAAAATACACGTAGTTACCATTTAAACCGACCGCAACACCAGAGTTGATTTTGAAAAGGTTCAAGATGTCCGACATACCAAAATATGATGGGACTTTGGATCTGCAGGAGCATATCACAACTTATACTATGACTGTGAAAGGGAATGATTTGGCTCAATATGAGATCAAATCGGTCCTATTGAAGACGTTTGGTGAAACCCTCAAAAAGGGGGCTTTGATATGGTATTCACTCTTGCCCGAGCATTTAATTGATTTTTTTGAAATGCTTACAGATTTATTCATTAAGGCCCATGACGGGGCCAAGAAGGTCCAAACCAGGAAGGCGGATAAATTTTAGAATCGCGCAAGGTGAGTCCGAATTGCTGCAGGAATTTGTGATCAGATTCCAGAAAGAGAGGATGTTGCTATCGGCTGTACCAGACGAATAGGCAGCAGAGGCGTTCATAAAGGGTTTGAATTCGAGGAGCTCCGATGCCCGAAAGCTAAAGGAAAGCCTGCTCGAATTCCAAGCAACCACATGGGCGGATGTCCATAACTGTTATGAGTTGAAAGTAAGGATAGAAGATGATCAGCTCGCATTCCCGATGTCCACCAAGGGACGGGACAGAGACAAGAACCAGGACAAGTTCAAAAGCGATTCGATTCGGATCGGAAATCTTCCAAAAGTCATTTCCTACCATACGAGAGAGTTGCGGGACGCGACATCAAAGGGTTCCGATCCTCGAATAGATTCGCTCCTGATAGAAGAACCGACCGTGGCCGGAGCAACAGGTCGTTACAAGAAAAAGAGGTATCAGGAGCCCAGGATTCCACATATCCCAGGTTATCAGATTAGTGCTTCAACATTAGCATAATGAAGTTGGTATCGGCGATGAGGAATATCAATGAAGCACAATTCCCGAAGCCCTATCAGATCTGATCCCAGCCAGATGGATCCCAACTTATGGTTCGAATATCATGGGACTCACGGCCATAAAACTGGGGACTGCCGACAATTACGAGAAGTGGTGGCGACATTATTAAAGAATGGCCATCTCGGGGAGTTTCTAAGCGGCCGAGCCAAGAACAATTATGGTCGTAACCGGGACAATACAGTGCCTTCAAAGGCAACAGAAGACTCCCCCCGGTTTAGTATCAACAAGATTTTTAGAGGAAATGAAATTAACAGTGTAACATTCTCGGCGGCCAAGAAGACAAAGGTATTAGTGACTTACAGCAAGAGACTCCGGGAAGTCGCCGAAGATGATATTGCCTTCACGGAGGAAGACGCTGACGAATTTCTTCTTCCACATAACAACGCTCTGGTAATCTCTCTTAATGTCTTAGATTTTAAAATTAAGCGTGTTTTGGTTGAACCAGGAAGCTCGGCCAAATATCATTGAATGGAGAGTGCTAGAATAAACAAAATTGACCGAAAGCACAATTTTGACAACAAAGCTCTTAACTGGGTTCAACCTGACAAATGTGACAACCCGGGGAGAGATCTTGCTGCCCACGAACACCGAAGAGGTAACCAAGACCACCTTATTCGAAGTGGTAGACGCCGACATGGGTTATAACATAATCCACAAAAAGTCGTGGATACACAAGATGAAGGCTATGCCCTCAATATATCATCAATTGCTGAAATTCCCAATGCCAGGAGGAATCAACCAGATAAGAGGAGATCAACCGGCAACAAGAGAGATGAACGCAGTGTCGATTTCCAGCATCAAGGGGAAGGAGCCCAAAAAATAGCAACTATAGGAACTAATGCTTTCTCCCTTTCCAAATGAAGATGATAAAGACGATGAGTCATTGAAATGCCACCAGGTGTCGAGATACTTTCAAGTACCGGAGGTAACGGATGCAACAAAGTCCACCGCAGAAGAACTAGAGCAAGTGTCTTTATTCAAAGAATTCTTGGAAAGGAAGTTTCACTTGGGAATAGAACTCAATCCCGAACTCAAGTTAGAATTTATAAATTTTTTTAAAGCTAACGCAGATTGCTTTGCGTGGTCGCACTCGAATGTGACATGTATTCTGTTGGAAGTGGTCATGCACAAGCTAACTCTGGATCCAAACTACCTGCCGGTACGGCAGAAGAAATGTCTGATTGCCGAGGTTAGGAATAGGTTTGTTGAAGAAGAGGTAACCCCGGTTACTCAATATTGGTCCAATATAGGAGGTAAAGTGTCATGCCCCAACCTCGAGGAGCGCAACCGGCGCTCAACCGAGTAAACCCAGTCGAGCAAGCCTACTTACATCAACCTCTCATCTTTACTCATGCATTATTTACCATAACATAATTAGATCTTGACTTTTAAATTGAATACATTTGGCTCAATGGCCTAAAATTCTTTCTCATGATGGGTACACAGCTTTATAAATAGTTGTATATACTGTGAACATAAATACATGACAAAACTCAATCTTTAATTGCATGACCCACAATGTACATGGAGCTTCTATGACCATAGATACCTAAATACATAAAACGAACTAGACAACACCCACTAGAACTGTCGCGGGCTCACAATCCCCCGGATAAAGGGACGTGAGTACATGTGGAATAGTAGATAAAACGACATATGAAAATACGGTAACTCAAATAAGAGGAAAATAAAGTATATCAAGAACTACGAAACATCCCATAGAATCACAATTCAAGTCTTATTATACTTACATCATTCTGAACTTCTTTTGGGAGCAATTGATCCATATCAATGATGCGTGGGATACAAAATATAATGTAAATGCAACAACATGTAAAAACAAGGGCAATGAAAGTGGCACCTATGTTTCGTGTTTGCTATGCGTCTTACTAGACCGTCCATAGCCCCCTCTTACTATGCACATTATACACCTATGCGTTTCATAGACCGTCCATAGTGTTCATCCATATTATACACCTATGTGTTTCATAGACCGTCTATAGGATTACATATAGTATACACCTATGCGTTTCAAAATCCATCCATAGGATTCCTTCAAATTATAACCCTATGCATTTCATAGACCGTAATAGTATTTATTCATACCGTACACCTATGTATTTCATAGACCGTCCATAGGATCACACATACAATACACCTATGCGTTTCATAGGCCGTCCATAGGATCACATATACAATACACCTATGCGTTTCATAAACCGTCCATATGATTCATTCATATTATACACCTATGCGTTTCATAAACCGTCCATATGATTCATTCATATTATACACCTATGCGTTTCATAAACCGTCCATATGATTCATTCATATTATACACCTATGCATTTCATAGACCGTCCATAGGATTCCATATACAATACACCTATGTGTTTCATAGACCGTCCATAGAATCACATATACAATACACCTATGCGTTTCATAGACAGTCCGTAGGATTCCATATATAATAAACCTATGCGTTTCATAGACCGTCCATGGGATTACATACACAATACACCTATGCGTTTCATAGACCGTTCATAGGATTCATTCATATTATATTATACACCTATGCGTTTCATAACCCATCCATAGGATTCAGATATTATATTATACACCTATGCGTTTCATAGACCGTCCACAGGGTTCATAACACATAATTCTGCACATAACCATATATAAACTCAAAGCGACATGATTAACATTACATTTGAGGTCGTAATTTCCCGTATAGCTAGAATACTTCATGTTCATGCTCATCATGGAGAAACAAGACTTATTACATTAGCACATGCATGGTGAATCAATAAGTCGATTTCAATGGCATATGAGCCCAATTTCTTTACTTAAGGTTCATCATCATTTAGCATAGGACATCTCTCTTTCATCTCGTTATTCACTCACTTGTCATCTTGAGGTCATTTGCTAAGTTCATGATTCTTGGGGACTTAACATCGAAGTCATTTTGCATTTATTATTTTAGAAGCATACATACTATAATTGAAACCATTGGAACATACAATGCCTTCATATTCTCATTTTGGCAAGCGGTTACATTTCATGTTCATGCCATCTCTTCCTTTGTCTTACCATGGGCGACCATATAATATTAAAAGCATTTAAAAGATTTAGGAACGCCATAGCCTCTACTCATGAGGACGTAGGAGCTTATAACACATTGGAAATACTTACAAAGCATATCATTAGTTAAAACATCCACATTTGAGAATGACTTGAGTGCATAAGCTTTTAGCAAATCTATTTTCGAAGTCATTTTGGAATAGTTGAATCAAGGCTCATTTCATAACCTTTCTCACATCAATTCATTTGATTGGCACCATTGGCCACAAGTATAAGTTTCATTATTGGCACGGTGGCCACACTTTACATCTCCAATCCACTTCTTTCACTTTCCATCATCTTTATAGGTTATCAACAAGGCATTTCAAATCAGTACTTTAGGTACACATATGAGCAATTAAGAGTTTTAAGCACATCGAGTTTTTCTCACCAATTTGGCATCATACTTTCATTTAAAACACGACTCAAAGCCATAACATTTTAATACACATATCATTCTTGAACACATTCCCGAAAGATAACATAATGCGATAGGAACATTCGGAACACGTTTTGAATACATAACTTTCGACATTTTGCTTACTCGGGGCAATCGAATTTGTTAGGAATAACTCGGAATATGGGAATGAGGAACTTGAGCCAACCATACTTGAAAGTTACGGGAATGTCATGAAATTCAATTCTAAGAGAGTAGTTTAGCCAACTACCTTTCTTGAGCTTTCCTTACATTACTACAATGTTCCGGAAATCCTAGCAACTTCAATCTATTTAGAAACATAAAAAAAGTGAACCATAATTGGGAAGATATTCGTTGGCTCACCTCATTTAAGCATTTCATCAAATACTAGGTGTGCAAATTTGACTACAAGGTTCTTCTACAAGATTTCCTTTACCTCACAACCAATTCAATCCAAGAGTTTACTCCTTTTAGTTAAATAACCCCCTACCACCCTTATGGGTACATTCATGCACAAAGAGCAACTCCCAAACCTAAGAATCATACTTCTCATGACCTAATTTTAGTCCAAATCCCGAAATTTAGGGCCAGGGAGTAGAACCTTACCTATTAGATGAAGATCTTGTGGATTTCTACCATGAATCTCCAAAGCTTGAGCATGGAGATGTTGGTGCCCTCCATTCTCTCTCTAGAATAACTCTCTCTTCTCTCTAAAACATCAGATTTTACCTTGTAAAATGACACCCTAAGGCCTTATATCAAAGTAGGTTCGGATAAGAAAATTTCCAAAAATAACCCCCGAAGTCAATTATATAGTGCAGTTATGTGGTAGCAGAATCGATATGTGGCCAGCAGAATGGTTATGTGGGCAGTAGAATCGATTATGTGGCCAGCAGAATGGTTATGCGGGCAACATAATTTTAAAGCGGCCAGCAGAATGATTATGTGGCTAGCAAAATAATTCTGCGGCAAACAGAATTGTTTTTCAAAATTTGTCCATTTTCTGTTCCACTCAGCGACGGATTTGCGATCGGCGGAGTGATTCTACGGTCTCATAATGGACCGTAGAAATGCCATTTTCTGCAATAATTTAAATCTAACTCCCCAATGCATTGTACAAACCAAAAAGTTCATACCGTGACTCGTTTTCTACAATTTCAAACACATTAGTCTACCTCGGAACCACGAAACCCCAGGTTCTAGGTAATATTTTATGGGACCTTACATAAAGTATCCATAATGGTTAGCCAATATAAGTGTAGTACATAAAAAGAGTAACAAATTTAGAATGTTCATAGACTATAAAGATCTAAATAAGGCATGCCCTAAAAACACGTTCCTATTTCCAAATATTGATCGAATGATTGACGCTACGTCGGGGCATGAGTTGATGAGTTTCCATGATGCTTACTCCGGGTACAATCAAATCAAGATGAACCCGGAGGATCAGGAAAAAAGATTTATTCATAATGAACTTTAGCACATATTGTTATAATGTGATGTCAGTTGGGCTTAAGAACATCGGAGCCACTTATCAGAAGTTCGTGAACAAAATGTTCGAAAATCAAATAGGCAAAACAATGAAAATATACATTGACGACATGTTAGTCAAATCTTTGAATGCAGGAAATCACTTGAAACACCTCCAAGAAACCTTCGATATCTTGAGGAAGCATAACATGAAACTCAACCCAAAAAAATATGCATCCGGGGTTGGTTCTGGAAAATTCTTGGGGTCCTGGTCTCGCAAAGAGAGATCGAGGTAAATCCTGACAAATCAAAGCTATCAAGGACATTCTGGATCAACTGACAAATGTAAAGGAGCTACAAAGGTTAACTGGAAGGTTAGCAACCTTAAGTAGGTTCATCTCGAGATCCTCAGAAAAATGCCATCACTTCTTCTCGCTTCTCATAAAGAAGAACAATTTCAAGTGGACTCCCAAATGCCAATAGGCACTGAAGGACTTAAAGAGGTACCTATCAATCCCACCGTTACTGTCGAAATTGGGGGAGTGGGAACAGCTACTAATATATCTAGCGGTCTCGGAAGCGGCGGTAAGTGCCGTTTTAGTACCAGAAGAAGAAGGTAAGCAATTTCCTATCTATTATATTAGTAAAATATTGTTGGGAGTGGAGACTCGCTACCCACGCCTCGTAAAGCTGGCCTTAGCTCTTGAAGTCGCCTCTCGAAAGCTTAGGCCTTATTTTCAATGCCACCCGATAGTCGTTGTGACAACCTTTCTCTAGTGAGTTCGACATTGAGTAAAAACCTAGGACTGTGATCGAGTCGCAATTTTTGGCCGACTTTATGGCCGATTCTAGTCACGCCTTCAGGAGAAACCCTGAGGCAAGCCACTAAAACTATTCAGTTAACTAACAGCGAAGCAGAGTATGCGGCTTTGGTTGTAGGACTTGAATTGGCCCCGGGACTTGGCTCCGAGGTCATCAAGATCAAATGTGATTCCTAGTTGGTAGTAAACCAAGTGTACGGGATTTTTTATACAAAGGAAGAACTCATGTAGCAATATATGAACAAGGTTCAAGCATTTCTTGTGCGATTCAGGGAATTGTCGATCATACACATTCCGAGAGAGGAAAACTTGGAAGCAGATGCATTGGCTAATTTGGGGTTGTCTACGGAGATGAAAGGATCTGACTCTGGCACTATCGTTCAACTTTTACATTCGGTATTGGATGTGGATGGTTATTGTGAAATTAATTCAACCAACTTAGTTTGGGACTGGAGGAACGAGTTCATTGAATATCTTCGATGTGGCAAATTACCCGAAGACCCGAAGGCATCCTGGGCACTATGCACCAAAACGGCTCATTACTGCCTCATGGATGGACAATTATATAGGAGATTGTACTAAGGCACGTTCGCCCTATGTCTGGGAGCCTCGAAGGAGGATTACGTGATGAGAGAAGTCTATGAAGGAATTTGTAGGAACCATTCTGGTGTAGATTAGTTGATACTAAAGTTGGTTGGGGCAGGATAGTATTGGCCCCGGATGGAACAAGACGCAATGACATTCGTTCCGAAATGTGACAAATGTCAACACTATGCACAGTTGGTACACCAACCGACAAAGCTCTTGCATTTGGTACTGTCCCCGTGGCCATTCATGAAATGGAGGATAGATATAGTTGGTCCACTGCCAATGGTTCCTAGATAGGTAAGATTCTTTTTAATTTAACTGAATACTTCACTAAATAGGTTGAAGCAGGTCCTTACCAAAAGATCGATGAGCGCGAAATGATCGGCTTCCTATGGGAACACATAATTTGCCGATTCATAATAGCGAAGGAGATTGCTTGCAACAATGGACCACAGTTCATAGGCTCAAAAGTCACAAAATTTCTGGAAAATTTGAAAATAAAGAGGATTACATCCTCACCGTACCATCCGAGTGCTAATGTACAAGCGGAGTCAACCAATAATGTGATTATCCAAGATCTCAAAAAGAGGTTAGAAGCTACTAAAGGCAAATGGCCCGAAGAGTTACCGGGTGTGCTATGGGCATATCGGACAATGGAAAAATCGAGCACGGGAGAGACGCCTTTCTCCCTCATATATGGTGCAGAAGCTCTGATACTGGTGGAAGTAAGGGAACCAACCAAACATTTTTCCCGAGCAAACGAAGAAGTAAATAATGAAGTATTGTTGGTGAAGCTGGATCTGCTCGATGACGAAGGGACTTGGCACATGTGAGGATGGTAGCTCAAAAGAAAAGGATGGAAAGATACTATAATCGGAGGACCAGTCTCCGCTACTTCAAAGTAGGATACTTGGTTTTGAGGAAGGTACTCAGAGCAGTGGGAAATCAATGCTGGGAAGCTGGGTCCAATACAGGAAGGTCACTACCGGGTTTTAACTGTCATCGGTAAAGGATCATACGAATTGGAAACATGGCGTCAAATTGCCCAGCAATTGGAATATGACTCACCTCAAAAGGTATTACTACTGATGGATCCTATCAATACTGAAAGTATGTGCGGTACTCTTTTTCCCTTCAACAAGTTTTTGTCCCAATCGGATTTTTCTAGCAAGGTTTTTACGAGGCAGCAACGGAAAGCATAATACGAAAGGAGTGTCATTGGCAAGGTTAAGACCATTAAATGACAAGGCATTGAAATGACATACCGCTATGGGATCGTTAAATAATCTTTGGCTTGATGGCAGGTTCCTAATGGGAAGCAAAAGTTGCCATTGAACCAAAGACCATTTAACCGTTCACGAGTTGTTTCCACCAATGAAGCAAGACTTTCAGTGTTCTAATTCTTATATTTCGCGTTCGAACACAAGGGGGTAAATAGTATAAGATATGACAATAGGAATGTCATGAAAATCGAGGACTGCGATAACCGGGAACAATAATGTCTCATCGGGACCGGGGACTGCATGACCAGTCCTGTAAAAATAAGTTGTACAAGTTAGCCACATGTATTGGCAGTTTCTTTTTTTTTTCCTTTATCAAACGAACGTGTATGTACTTTTAAAGATAGAAGGAATAAAATAAAGTTTTTTATCTTTATCTTGATTCATGTCCAAACGATGAGCTGATTTTATCATTTGAAAGTTAGCAAAAAACATCAAATGTTTGTGCCGTAATGAAAAAGAGTCGTCATTTTCAAGAGAACTATAAGCATAAGAGGGCCATATATTATGAAACCCTAATAGTAAAGGGTTGATTCCGGAAGAGTTTATGCCTGCAATTAGAAGCTATCGACCGAAAATATACCCGAAGTTTTATCTAATTTGACGCAAAAAGAATAGATTTTGCACAATACTTAAGCAAAAATATACTTCATTTATCAAAATGCCAAACTCAATGAAAAGTCTGGCATAATTAGAAAGTACAAAAAAACACGCAACAAAAAGCAAAGAAGAAAAAGTCTGAGCATTGTCGCCGCTGGAGCTGAAGGGAGAGAGGGATCTGCGTCTCCCCCGATGGAGGAGGGAGGATCAGCTGCAGGTTCTTGGCCTTCATCCTCATCTTCTTCAATCTCTTCCTAGGTCCCCAAGTACTCGAAACTAGTACTTGAAGAATCAATTGCAACAGCAGGGAGGCGTTCTCGAGCAGACAACTCCAGTTCTCAGGCCTAGGCAATGCAATCATCTATGTTAGCAATGTCCGCTTTGGCCTCTTCCAAGGTCTTCCTCCTCATATGATATATTGCATAGGTCTTCTCAAATATGAGGAAATCCTCTTGGTTCTAGAGCTTTGCCTATAGATTTTCATCCTCGTCCTGGAGGTCGTCCCTCTCGGATCTCAGGGTACCGAGACGAGCATCGAGCTCAACATTCGTAGCCGAATGAAGCCGGTTTTGGTCCATCGACCTCTTTAGCCTCTCCTGCAGTCGGGCTCTCTTCTCCTTGGCGGTATTGGCTGCTTAGGTTTTTGAGTTCAAGGCTGCCTTCAAGTTATTCACTTGTTCCTCGGAGGCAGACTCACGCTGGGCAGCAACAAGTACAGTATCTTGGAGCTCGGCCCACTTAGCCTCCTCTTGGAGTTGTTTGTGTAATGAAGTGGATTCTTGGCTGTGGTCCATCATATCTTATTCACTTTGCTGCAATCAGGCCTTTATCTCGCCCGCCTTAGCAGCTTTTGCCTCCAAGACCGGGAGGCTTGCAGCAAGTTGGTCCTTTTCGGCCAACAATTGATCTCGCTCGGAAGCGAGTTCTTGCTTATCGAGGATCAATTTTTGCAGGCCCTCGGAAGAAAGAAAGGTTGCCTGTAAATAAAGAATATCAAGATTAGAAATTTCAATGCAGTAGATAAATGGAAAGGAAGTTGTAATAAGACAAGTACGGTATTGTTGCCGTGCTGTGCATGGAATTATTCAACGTATTCCCCCAAAAGGGAGCGTATTTTCTTCCTATCTTTCTCTGAAGCCAACGACTTCAAATACTTGCAAGTTCCATCGACTTGGACAGCATATGGCACTCCTTCGAAATCGAAATAGTAGCACTCCTCCTCCCTCGGGGAAATGGGGAAGGGGGTGAGTAATTACGCCCCAAATTCCCATGGTAGGGAGACCGGGGAAGAGAAACACCGCTCTCTCGAGCGTCTGTTGCCGGTGGAGGAGATGCACCAGGTGCTGGTGGCGAAGGTGCAACTGGTGTTGAGGGGCGTGAAGTTGTTGGCATTGAAGGTTGAGAAGCAGTTTTTGTTTGCTCAGTGGTCGAAGGCTGGAAAGTGTGAATCAATATTATTTACCAGATCCATCTTGCCCCAAAGCGCTTGGACCTCTTTTGTGGACGGGCTTTGAAGCTCTCCCGGTTGAGCATCTGGTTGAGCAGATGAAGTTATTTTTCTCTTTTGGAGGGGAGCCACTTCATCACTGGCTTCTCCATCTTCCACAACAACCATTGTGGACGGCTCGGTTGTTGCTTTCTTTATTTTCTTACTTTGAGTCCCAGCCGAGGAAGAATGTCGCCTTTATGGTTGCTTGTTCTCTGGCTAGGGACTCCGAGAGGAAGCACCTTCATCGGAAGAAGATCCGTGTGCACTGCTTCGAGAAAGGGCACTTTGTAGCACCCTTCTGGCCTCCTCAGAGTCAGCTAAAATGTCGACCTCGGGGCAGGGGATAGAGCCCTGCGGAAGTCCTGAATCAAGCAAAGAACAGAGTTAGCAACTTTTTTCATAAGGATAATATGTCCATGAAAGGATAGAGGGAAGAAGGAATTAGTTTACCATAATTCTTGGCCTTCCACCCATATTTGACGGTCATTTCCTTCCACCGGTGGGATTTTGGTGTTGTGATTTCCAGAATATTGTAAACCCACTGGTACAGGCCTTGAACTCGTGGTGGTTTCCACCGGGAAGCTAGAACAAAAGAAACAAAAAGGGTCAGCAACAACTGGAAACAATCTTTTCAAGAAGGAAGGAAACGAATATTCATAAACTTACGAAAGCGGTTCCATAATTTAGGAAAAGAAGGAGATGTTGCCGGGATAATGTCCCTAGTAGTGATGATGATGAATCGCTCAATCCAACCATGGTCATTATCATCATCAACGGTGGTGAGAATAGCATGGTGGCTGCATTTGCTGAAGTTTATTACTCCCCCACGGAACATTTTGGGGGAGTAGAGATTCATTATGTGTGCAAGGGTCAGGGTTTCCCCAGTCTCCGTGAAAATTTGACGTAGGCAAGCCACCGTCCACCATATATATGGGCCTACTTATGCTAAATAGATCTAGTACCGGTGGCAGAACTCCAAAATTACGGGATCGAGCCCTTCATTTGACCCCAGGGAAAATGGGCCCAAGGTAAAGGGATACGTATAGACATACGTAAGACCTTCCTTGATGAAGGTAACCCTCTCTATCATATACGGAGCAAGGATATCGAGGTTAGGGCAGTTGCAATCTGCCTTCACTATAGGGATACTAGAAGGGCGAATGGAGGAGGGGTACCTACTAACGGTCCAAGTCCGTAAAGACGCAGCTGGAGCCTTCTCTTGGAAATCATTAATGGTACTCAGGTGTTTAGGTATAATGGTGTTTACAGTGGGAGGCTCAAAATCAACATCAACTTCTTTGTCTTTGTTTCTCTTGGGGGCTTCACTGAAGAGAAGACTAGTGTTTCCAAAAAGGGAAGCGAAGGAAGTCATGGTAATTGGATATCAGTTAAACTTTTTGTTAAAGAACGTTGAGGAAGATGGAAAACTTTATAAGCAATTGCGGAGTAAAAGCAGAGAAGAAGAAGGGTTTATGAAAACTAAAACTTTGGAAGTAAAGAGGTAAAGTGACGAGTAGAAATAAAGATATAGACGGTTACCTCGAAAATCGGCAAAAATATTGCTAAATCGTGGGGAAACACGTGTTCGGGGTATTAAATGCGAGAAGACGTGTGTCCTTTCTAGCGGCAGAAACTATTCAGGAACTTTCCCGCCAAGAAAGGGATCTTCACCAACTTTCCGGTGACACAAAGATGTGTCACCATAAAGCAGAGAGGCTATCTGTATGGGATAAAATTGGTTTATAATAAATGGTCGAATGATGGCATGACGCGTGGAACCAAAGATAGGTGAAGGACGAGTCAAGTAACAGCCAGTACCCGGAATAATAATTGCAATTGACATCGGGGTAAATCCTGAAGGGAGTGTAATCAGCGGGAGAAGATCAAGTATTTGCCATCGGATAGCATTCAACGAGAGAATATTCTTTCATATTAAATGGGCAGCCGTTGCTGAAAATGTTTGTATTCATAGCCTGCCGTTACATATTCATCAATGACCATTTTACTATCATTTAAGTAGGGCTTGATCCTAGGATCTTATTTCCCTAGGTATAGCTATAAATAGTAGGCTCAGCAGCCATTGTAATACACGGAATTCTTGGCAAAACTTATGTTATATTTCATTTTCACGCTCAATTAAACAATTTTGTTAACTCTTTTACATTGCTTTCATTTCTGTCCTTGGAGACATTGCGATCGGAGCCAGGCTTGTTATCTTCTTCAATTTCAATTGCTAAATATTCTTCGTCAGAAAATTCTCAAAAAATTCTTCGTTAGAAAATTCTCCACTCTGAGAGTTCAAACTCGAAATTTCTAATTAACAGTAAAGGAATTCCGACCATTCCACTACTTCCCGCATTAGTAGAATTCAAAGGCCAAGCTTGCTATGGTTGGGTTCAAGGTCATGCATGGTTTGCGGTGAAGTGTGTTACACGATTTTTCAAAGTCAATTTTAACGGAGTTCTATCATATATTTTTGTTTAATTAGTTTATATGTTCTATATATGAATAGTTGATTTAACTGGTTTTTGACTTCAACAAATAATTTTAGAGGTGGTATCTGTTGGGTTTAGGATGTATTTAATCAATATATATTAAATACTTAAAAGAGGGTGAATGGGAAATGGAGGGAAATGAAATTTTTGAGTGAAATTTTAAGTTCCCCCTTGGCAAATGGGCATTGTCCCATATTGGAAGAGGAAGAGGTTTTTATGGGTATATAAGCAATTGCTCTTCTTCTAGCTCTTAAAGAGTTGAGAAGAGGGCAAGCTTCGCGCCTCGTCGTCGTCGCTCGCTCGGCTCGGCTACGGCTTCGGCTTCGGTCAAATGATTGATTGATTAACTTTTTGGACCAAATTTATTTGTTAATAGTAAAATATTAACAGAAATGTTATTAAATATTTGTTTTAATAACAGAATATTAATATTAAATATTAATATTAAATCAAATCCGTTTTTCTGTTTTGGTAACAGAAAAGTAACTACCCTCTTCAATTTTCCCTCTTTATTTTCCCTCTTTATTATTGAGTAAATGGCCATTTATGTAATGGCATTTATGCTGTGGGCGTTTTGCATAAACAGCCATTCTGAAGAATTGCACCTCTTCAGATTTCAGCCCAACTTTGGCTATAAATACAATACTATTCTGCTCAGAATTTCACTACGATTTTCTGAGTTTTCTCTCCTTTTTCTGCATACTTTTAGCATCAAACAAAGTAAAAAGTAAGTGTGATTTGCTACCGAACTTTGTGTTCGCTGAAACACTGGGGTTTGAAGTACCACTACACCAGTGTGTAATTTCGTTCTATCCTGGGAGGAAATAATCCATAACCTTGGGTACTAGGAGGGGATTAAATTCCTTAAGGAAACACTGTGAATTCAGTGGGCTCGAATTGGTTTTATGTCATTTCTGTTTATGTTCATTTCTGTTTATATTCATTTATATTTCCAGAATTATTTTACAAATACAGTCTAATAACAAGCTTAAGGAATTTAATATATTTTCTGTATTTGTACTTACTGTTTCTGAAAGAGTAAAACCTTTGTGGTTTTGTACTCTATTAAAATCTACGTGATTTTAACATTTGTGTCATTCTTTTACAGAAATGACTAATGAGAATGAGAACCAAGTTGTTCCAATGGTGACTTCCAATGCCTCAACAAGCCGAACGACACCGGCAGCATTGGCACCGGCGGAGAAACCCGAAAAAATTTTCGAGATTAATTTCAAGCGCTGGCAGCAAAAGATGTTCTTCTATTTGACTACTCTAAGTCTCCAGAAGTTCATCAAGGAAGATATTCCTGTGCTGTCCGATGAAACTCCAGAAACTGAACGCTTTCTCGTGATTGAGGCGTGGAAGCATTCAGATTTTTTGTGCAAGAATTATATTCTAAGCGGGCTGGAGGATGCTTTGTATAACGTCTACAGTGGCGTGGAAACGTCAAAGGAACTGTGGACTGCGCTTGAAAAGAAATACAAAACCGAAGATGCCGGGTTGAAAAAGTTTGTTGCTGCAAAGTTTTTGGACTACAAAATGGTAGATAGCAAGTCTGTTATTACCCAAGTCCAGGAATTGCAAGTGATTATTCACGATCTCCTTGCTGAAGGTATAAATCAAATTAATATTGATGTTGAAAGTAATAATCTTAGTATTTTTACTAATAGAAATTTCATTGAATGTCTTGTCATCAATGAAGCATTTCAAGTAGCAACAATGATTGAGAAGTTGCCTCCTTTGTGGAAGGACTTCAAAAACTACTTGAAACACAAACGCAAGGAGATGTCCCTTGAAGATCTCATTGTTCGGTTGAGAATCGAAGAGGACAACAAAGCTGCTGAAAAGAGAGGCCGTGGAAACTCAACAATAATGGGAGCAAATATTGTTGAAGAGAACAAAAAGAGGAAGAAGGCTTCTGGACCAAAATACAACCCAAGCAAGAAGCGGTTCAGTGGAAACTGCTACAACTGTGGAAAAACTGGACACAAATCTACGGAGTGTCGTGCTCCAAAGAAAGACAAGAAGAAGGGTCAAGCAAACATGGTTGAAAAGCATGATGATGTTGATGATTTATGTGCCATGCTTTCCGAATGCAACTTGGTGGGCAATCTTAAAGAGTGGTGGATTGATTCTGGAGCCACTCGCAATGTTTGTTCTTTTAGAGAAGCTTTTGCTTCTTATGCTCCTATTGGACCCGATGAGACGATTTCTATGGGAAATGCTTCAAAGGCGAAGATTGAAGGATGTGGGAAGATATTTCTCAAAATGACTTCCGGCAAAGTGGTGACTTTGAACAACGTCCTTCATGTTCCCGAGATTAGGAAGAATTTAGTCTCTACTGGACTTCTTGTTAAGAATGGTTTTAAATGTGTTTTTGTTTCCGATAAGGTTGTAATAACTAAGAATGAAATGTTTGTAGGAAAAGGTTACCTCACTGAGGGCCTTTTCAAGCTGAATGTAATGGTTGTTGAAAATAATAATAAAATTTCAGCTTCGTCTTACTTACTTGAGTCAAATGAATTATGGCATATACGTTTGGGTCATGTCAATTATAAAACCTTACGGAAAATTTAATTAAGTATTGCCAAGTTTGAATGTGACAAATCAAAAATGTCAAGTNGCTGCAAAGTTTTTGGACTACAAAATGGTAGATAGCAACTCTGTTATTACCCAAGTCCAGGAATTGCAAGTGATTATTCACGATCTCCTTGCTGAAGGTATAAATCAAATTATTATTGATGTTGAAAGTAATAATCTTAGTATTTTTACTAATAGAAATTTCATTGAAGGTCTTGTCATCAATAAAGCATTTCAAGTAGCAGCAATGATTGAGAAGTTGCCTCCTTTGTGGAAGGACTTCAAAAACTACTTGAAACACAAATGCAAGGAGATGTCCCTTGAAGATCTCATTGTTCGGTTGAGAATCTAAGAGGACAACAAAGCTGCTGAAAAGAGAGGCCGTGGAAACTCAACAATAATGGGAGCAAATATTGTTGAAGAGAACAAAAAGAGGAAGAAGGCTTCTGGACCAAAATACAACCCAAGCAAGAAGCGGTTCAGTGGAAACTGCTACAACTGTGGAAAAACCGGACACAAATCTACGGAGTGTCGTGCTCCGAAGAAAGACAAGAAGAAGGGCCAAGCAAACATGGTTGAAAAGCATGATGATGTTGATGATTTATGTGCCATGCTTTCCGAATGCAACTTGGCGGGCAATCTTAAAGAGTGGTGGATTGATTCTGGAGCCACTCGCCATGTTTGTGCTGTTAGAGAAGCTTTTGCTTCTTATGCTCCTGT
>NW_017675659.1:0-38115 GCF_001879085.1 Nicotiana attenuata
TTCAGGGAGGGTAATGCTGTGGCGGATGATTAGCCAAACACGGGAAGACAACCACGAATTTCCAACCTAATGATGTTATCCTTTTTTAAAATCCCCCTACTTTGTTTACCGCTTTTAGCTTCTGATATAACTGGAATTGTAACCTACCGTTCAGTTCCAACCTCTGTAACACGCTAGTTATATTTTTAATAAAAGCCTTCTTAGCGGAAAAAGAAAAAAATCAACAATGTGGGGTGGAAGTTTTTCAACCGTTCGTTTAATTAAAAGTTCAAAAGGTTGGGTCAGGTCGGCTTATGGGTATTTTATTTGGGCGGGAGCTTTTTTAAAGTTTTAAATAATCTTTAAATTAGAATTAAAAAAATTCAGCGAACTTGATTTTTTTAAATAAAAACTAGTGAAAATTGAGTGAGTTTAGTATAAGTTTAATGACCTTTTGTGAAATTACCCAATATATATTTGATTATTACACCCTTATAGCTTCTTCAGGAGAAAAGGATAATTAGCGTCAGAAAGAAGAGATAACATTGGTAAACTCTTAATTGATATTTAACTGAATTGATTAAGAATTCTACATGTTAAGTAATTTATTTCATAGGGTACTTGAATTCTCCTCTTGTGTATAGATGCGTCATGTTTACTTCTAGAAACAATTTCTTAGAAACACAACAAACGGTAATTAAATTCCTTTGTAGATAGATTACTACATTAGAGAATGAAGGATAAACTGTATTAAATAAATATATAGCACAAGAAGTAAAAACATGACATAGATCGCTTATACTGTACCTTCGTAATTAGATTTGCTCAATGCAAGACTGAATTATAAAAGCACTAAAAAGCAAGCCCTGCCTGCATGTGAAGTTGAGTTTGTTATTCTTCATAAAAAAGTAAAAAGTCATTCATATGAATTTCTTTATTATTCGTTCAACAAAATAAGAAAAAACAGAGCAGATACTGAAATTAAACGGAATCACAAATACATAATAGATATCTTTAGCAGACTCTCTTTGCAATTGGGAACTAATTTACCAATTTTTGTCACTGACAACGATAAAAGAGAGGATTTTCAGATTCCCAAGGAAAAATTGATCGTTTGCAGTCACAACAAAACCAACAATCACTGCAATCTTCCCCATTAGTGATACCACACGCATTCCCACAAGTAAGTAGTATATTATTAAGTTGTGGAAGTAATTTCCTTCTGAGTCCTGATACATTATTCGGATCGACATTTCTTGCTGCCATAACTTGTGTCTTTGAAAACCACATCACATCAGCTGAAAAAATTCATCATCACAGTTACAAATCAATTTATTAATTACTAGTATAATATGGAAAAGAGCACATTCAATCTGCATGTATAGAAACACACACATATATGTACACATTCACATGTGTAACTATAAGTGGGCGTTTGGACATAAGAATTGCAAAATTCCGGAAAAAAATGAAAATGGTATTTGAAAATTAGAGTTGTGTTTGGACATGAATACATGGTGTTTTTGAATTTTTGTGAGTGATCAAAATGAAAATTTTAAAAAAATATTTTGGAGTTTTTCAAATTTCGAAAAATTTTCAAAATTCACCTTCAAGTGAAAATTGAAAATTGTATGGCCAAACATTAATTTTTGGAAAAAAGTATATTTTTTTGGAAAAAAGTGAATTTTGTTTTATAGCCAAACGGGCTCTAAACATATTGACAAGCACAATAACAACGGATTGCACTACACTACACGAATAAAGAGGGATGGATACTAGTGAATGCCGTGAGAAGAATAGTGATGACCAAACCAAACTTAAGTAACGCCATACTAGATAAATTGCTTAAAGTTTTGTGAACATTTTTTTTGAGTATCTTCAAAGGTTATTTATAGAGATCTAACTTGCACTCAAACAAGACTAGAGTTGTTTATTATTATTATTATTATTTTAACTTCCTTTAAGTTCAAGCCTTAGATGAACTGACCACGTCTAAGATAATGCAATAAATCAATTGAATTATTAATTAATCTTAATTTCAGATCCATATTTGCTGGAAGAGGCATGTGAGAAACGAATGAAGTTCAAGGGTGGTATAGCGGATATGGTTTAAATGAGCTTTATCATTAAAAAATGAGATTTTTAATATGATTGATATGCCAAATGGGTGTCTTTTATTCTCTAAGCAAAACTGTTTCTGTTGGTAAATACTTACCCACACCGGGTGTTTACACCAAACTATATTAACTCACTATGATTAATTAATTTAATTAGATGAGAATGCATGTAATTTACCATGGTTAAAATGATTGAAGTTCATATGCAAAACACATGTCATATATCTATTGGTTTGGTGTAAACACCCGGTGCGAGTAAGTTTTTACCCTGTTTCATATGTTGGATGACGATCCAAAAGATTAATTTGTGGAATAAAGTTAATTCCAAGATAAAAAATTTAATTTCTCATCATTTTAGCGTTTTAGCTGATGAATATTTAGGACTCACATAGAGAAAGAGAAAGACCACAACCTGAAGTTCAGCAATCAGTACCTATCAATTCGCTAAGTAATTATTTTCACCAAAAACAAGAAGAAAACAAACACAAAAAAACAACTCACTTTGAGTTTGAGTATATTTAATTTCTGCCCCACCTAAGAAAAAGTATAGTGCTAGTTTTGATAGGAGTAATATTATATACTATCTGCATTGATTAGAATGTGACATTTTGACTGGAAAATAATGTATACTACTAGTAGAGTTGTGCTCTCCAATTACTATAGCTAAATAACGGATCCATCATTTCAGGAAGATGCACATGAGAGAATCGAAGATGAAGCTGATCCAATCAAGAGCATTTTAAATTTTGAATATGGCTATAACTTTATTATATATCGTAAAAGAAACTAGCCAGCACCTCCACCAGTTGGCTGATCTGCAATTGTGTCATATTTAAATGCACTCATTCTGTCTAAACTTAGAGAAAAAAAATCTTTTAATTTGTTGCTCATCAGATTTAGCAGCATGAATGCGACTATGCATAATGCATGCTCATGACTAGGTTGAATCTCGTTATCACCTTCAAAGTTCTCCGATTGGAAGTAATGCTACATACAGTCCATTGTAATGTAAAAGTGGATCATATAGAATTATTATATTAATCAAACATTTAAAAAGTATACTAAAATGGGGTAAGGAGTAAGGTAGGTCGGTCGGTCTATCTAGCTATCTATCTATCTACTAGTCTTATGATACGCGTGTTGCGCATGCACCCTATATCAATAGGTACCAATTTTGTTAGAAATTACATAAATATTATTAGAGGATATGATTCAATCATAAAATAAAAATTAAAGTAAAAATGATGAATATTGACCATATATAACAATCTCTTGTGTCTTTTTTGTAGACAGTATTGCTTTGTTATGAAATCATAAACTCGTAATTGTTGGTTATGTTTATTGCTTAGCTGCTAAACGAAATTGTATGCTTCAGTTGTGATTTATTGTAAAGGCAATTAGAAGAATATTGCACTCTTAAATTTCTAATAATTTTTTTTTGTAAGAAGGAGTTTATTTGTCTTTGATTAAAGAAATTATAATTATGTTATAATGATAGGTTATAATTACGTATTTTAGTCGCCTATTACACTTTAAATTATTGCACTTTAATTGAGTTTGAACTTTAATCGCTAGTGTTTTGCACTAATTGTGTGTTTTATGCCTTGTAGGAGTGATTCCGAGCTATGTAGATGTTCTGGAATGACTTCAAGTGATTTGGAGCTTTGAAGTCTAAGTAAAAGCCCAAGGAATTAAGCCGGGATCGCGTTTGGGGATCAACGGATGATAGTTAAAAACGAACGAAGAATCGAGTAGGCATATTGCACACTGTCTAGTAAAATGCACATAACTTTTCACGCAAAACTCCATTTGGTCTCCACAATATATGGTTGGAAAGCTAATTCAAAGGGCTACAACATTAATGTTTTACGTGTTTTCAAATTTCCAACAGAACATGGTGAAAAGTGCATGGAAAGTGTGCGGCCGTGCACTGGCCGCGCATGTCAGGCAGAACACTGGTCAAAATGCGTGGCCAATCGGCGGTTGATCCGCGGCCGCGCACGTCCTGTCCGGGAAAAGTGTCCTTTTTGCGTAGGAGAAGGTGTAATTATTTGGGCCCGACCCTACTTGGTATACATACATGGAAAATGATATTTTGAGGACTTTTGACATAATTTAGACCTAAGGAGGCTAAGGAGACACTACTTGAGGGTTACACAACACCTTTGGAGGCAAGAATACACGAGGAGCAATGAGGAAGATTCAACCACGAGTTTTTCCTTTCTTCTTCTTGTTTTCTATTGTTGGTTATGAATTTTAGTATTGTATTTTCACATACTTTTATGAATAGCTAATTTATTATCTAGAGTTTTGATGGAACTTCTTGGAGGATGAATTCTTGTTATGTTTTAATATAATTTAACCTTTGTATTTATCTACTTGTTCAACTACGTGTTTATTTCAGTTGATTGAATGGCCATCGATTGACTATGCCTATTTATTATGTGTTGCTTGCGAAAGGATACATATTTAGGTGGTTATTGAACAACGCCACTCCTAACGTATGTGAGAAATCAATATTTAAAGGTAGGTTTAGAAATAACAAGGCCTTGACGTGGTCATAGTGAGCGGTTAGATGAAGCCAACTAGCGTAGTTTGAGAGAATATGCCTAGTAAATTGTTGTAGTTTCTCGAGAGAGAATTACGGCACCTAAAGTGCTCACGATCAGTACAGAATACATCGGCGAAATTGTAGGGAACATAGCTGGAAGGATTCCGACAATTGGGGAAATCATAACTCTAGACTTCCTTTATTTTGTCTCCAGCCCTTTGTCTCGTTAGTTGATAATTTTACCGCATTCTAGTATTTGCTAGTTAATTAGTTAGAAATATAAATCTCAATCTTTATAATTTAGAAAATTGTTCAAACTTGTCTTCTTAGTCATATTAAACAGATATAGCTAAGCATTAGTTCTCTGTGGGATTCGACTCTGGACTTTTAGACCGGATTATATTTACAGTGACCGCTTATCCTTTTTAGGACTAGAGTTGGGCGTGATCATGTTACATAGTTCATACTTGAGGTAGAGAACATCGCGAGTGAATTCTTGGCTAATATCATGATAGAAATCAGATTCATCACTTTTTAACCAGTGGTAGAATAATACTTTTAAGACTTAAAAACTATATTTACATATTTGGATTATAAACCGAGAAGCATGTACAATGTAAATATTAGAACATTTACATACAGTTATGCCTAATAAACTACATAGGGAATAACTTTTAATGTAAATACACAGTAAAGTGGCATAAAAAGTAAAAACTTAGTACCTAAAATATGCTTGAAGCTTGGGTTATGAACACCCAAAAATATCGGCTCACTGAGAAGAAGAAGAAGAAGAAGAATGTAATGAATACTACAATCTCAAAGTATATTGATAAGAACTAACACTCTATTACAGTTACTAGTAGCCAAACCAACTCTCAAATTGCACGCTAACAATAGAAATACTGAATATAAGATAGTTGTGGATATAGGAGAAGATACACATATAGAAGAAGGGAGATGAGAAGCTTAGACTCAGAGCAAGGAGATGAGAGGAACAGACATTTTCTTATTCAACAATAGGCATAATCCTGTTCTATCGCAGTGCTAGTCCTTTTAACCCTTTGCTAAATGGGCCTGGATCCCAAATAAAACTCTCCAATATTTTACTTGGCCCAATAATTCCAACTGACCCAGCCTCATTCACCATTTCTAGCCCACAGACCCTTATGGCATAAGCATGGTTCACAACAAAGAATCGATTGACAAGAATCGTAGGCAAACAGAAAAAAAAAATTTGATAAGTTGAGTAACGGTTCATGAATAGGTCAAAAAACAAAATTTATTTCATAGAAGTAGAAAACTAAAATCGCATTTACATAAAATATGCCTTTGTCACGATCCGGAATTCTCACCCTCGTGATTGTGATGGTCCCTAACATTTCACTTGCCAGGCAAGCCAACGTTAGATTAGTTTTAAGCCATTTTTAAACAAATCAAATATAAATGATGTTAATTACTGAAATATCTAAGACAAAACTGAAATAAAGTGCGGAAGCCATAACAACTGAAGTATATAAATACATCCCCGAATCTGGTGTCACAAGTGCACGAGCTACTAGAATAGTAAAGATAAAGGTCTAAATAAAAGTAAAGTTGTCTGAAAGAAAATACATAGCTAAGATAAAGAAGAAGGGGACTTTAGAGGGCTACGAACGCCGAGCAGTTGTACCTAAAGTCTCCGTACTGATAGCCAACCCGAGCAATCTACGGGCCGATGTTGGGACCGATTCCAAAATCTGCACAAGAAGTGCAGAGTATAGTATGAGTACAACCAATACCATGTACTCTGTAAGTACCGAGCCTAACCTCGACGAAGTAGTGACGAGGCTAAGGCGGGCCACTTATAATAACCTGTACGCAGTATAAAAATAATGACAGGAAAGGAAAAATACGGAAAATAAGGTAGCTAACTCATGAAAATAGCTCAAGCCTCGAAAACCAGTATAGACAGAAATACCAATCCTCAATGTCTTGTACGAAAGCACCGAAGCCAATACAATTCAACAAGGAATGTAAATCACATAAACTATTGCGGCGTGCAACCCGATCCCACCGTACAACATAAATCTCCCTTATTCCACCATATAAATATCAATACTAATAAATAAATATATGTTGCGGCGCGCAACCCGATCCCACCATATAATCAGAGTAAATATCATAATTCTCCCTTATTTCACCATATCAATTCACCCTTATTTCACCTGTTGCGGCGCGCAACCCGATCCTATCGTATCAATATAAATCCACCCTTATTCCACCTGTTGAGGCGTGCTACCCGATCCATAAATAAATCAATAAGTGCAATCATTTTACAACCCGAATCACAAGAACTTCTACGATTAACGAATATGAAAACTACAAATCAAGAAAGAATCTCGTACCAAATCATGAAAGACTATAATTAACGCTAGACAACAAGTCAAGTCAAATATATGGCAGTTAAAGAGATACAAGTAAGACAATTAAGGCAATTATCAATTAAGCAGAAACATGGAAGAAACATGTAGTCTTCCCCCAGTAATGCATGTAATACTAAGATGTTTACTTGTTAACAATTCCTTTGGTTTATGAAATAAAAGTTCGTCTTTACAAGAAAATCTCTTTTAGCTATTAACTAAGTTGTTCAGACACGAGTGCGGATGTCCAACACGGGTACGGATTTAGAGGTCGGATCCTTCAAGATATAAATTGTAAGATTCGGGGATACAGATCCTAGTACGGATACGGATGCAAGGATCCAGCTAAAAATAATTCAAAAAAATAAAAATATAAAAATGTCTCTAAATTATGAGAAATTATGTGAAATACTTAAGGATAGATTGTAAAGTGTGAATTTTTTTTATATTCTCAAGTTGTAATAAGTAAAGGATTGATTTCATAGATAATGTATGCTATTTTCTTCAACTTTACCGTAATTATTAGGATTCTGATTTCGGGAACCAAATTGTATCTCGTCTCGAATTTTTCGTCCGTCATGGTCAAAGTACCCGAAATTGTTTGACCAGATTCGGTACGGATCCAATACCCACACCCATACTAGTGTCGTGTCGACACGGGTACGGCAGCTAAACTGCGATGTCGGAGCAACTTAGGCTATTAAGTGACTTTACAGTTTGTTGTATGCTTTGGATCTAAAATAAGTGCATGAAAACTACACAATGAGGCTACATAAAACAATTTTGAAGGAAAGGTAAATATATTAGCGTCGCCGCTGGGCAGTTGGTGGCAGTTTCTCAGAAGGGCCAGTTGGAAGCTTTTGTCCAGTTTCTTGTTCAATTTTACTTTTCAGCTGTCTGAGTATTCGAATTTGACTTAGCTTTTCAGGAGAGAGCTTCTCCCAATATATACCTGATGATCATAAGAAAGGTTAGCCAACTGCAATCACTATTGAGCCACGCTGTGATGTATCAAATATGCAGTTAATATAGACACAAGAACCTAATTAAGAGGAAAATAAGAAGAAAAGAACGAATGAAGATACATGCACACAAACAAGAAGAGATTTCAAGTACTGACGATAGCAATTATACGTACTGAGTACACTAACCTTGAGGCTTTGGGATGGATTGGGGTTGGGGTGCATATTAATTATTATGTCAACCGGCACTTGATGGATCAATATATAGCTTGTCAACAGGAATGTCATCTACCAGCTGTTCATCATGCACTAGAAAATTTATTTCTCTTGTCATCCACGACAACTGATTTGGAAAATAAAAAGCTTGATTTGGATCAGCTATAAAAGGCTAAACTTTGATTAAGAAGGGCGTCTTGAAAGGGATGTACTAGAAGTGACAACTGGTGTTGAGTCATCAATGGCACCCATGTACCCTACACACAATGAGACTCGGTATACCCTGAGTACGTTTACTTTATTCCAAAGTAATTAGCACCAAAGAGCTATCTACTTAACATGCAATTGAGTAGTATATGCTGCAACGACTATACTATTGTCACAGAATGCGGACTTTCCTAGAGTTTCTAACTGAAGATTCCACCGGAAAGAAAAGGATTTAGATATGTTGGATGTTTCCTTAAATTTGATCAACCCTCTTCACCATCCCACTGCAACAAAAGAAATGTGGCAATTTGACTCGCCCTGCAAGTTGTTTGCATCAACATGTTGTCAACAGTGTTATTATGCATAAGTGTGGTACTTGAAACAAGGAAAAGGAAACTGGAAGACATAAAATCAGAGAGAATTGAGAGCACATGCTGATATTCTACAATTTTCTGTCAACAATATTTTAAATAAAATTAGCTAAACAACTCGCTTAATTATTTTATATTTTCAGTTTTGTTACAAACAACACATAAAGATGCAGCAATCTTTGAACCTTATTAGCAGCAACTGAAGCTCCAATAAAATTGGGTATCCGATGATGAACGGGCCTTGGGAATTGGGCTATATTTGGGGTTTCCATTAGAAAAAATGACACCCGATGACAACACATAAGGGGAATTAGCAATTTTTAGCCTTATATTAGGTTTTGGCAAAGGTAGCCCCAAATAATTGGCATTATATAGCCAATTCTAAAAACTACCCTATTTTATTATTTATTCTCCTAACCGTTTGCTGCCCTCCCTCTATTGTTCGTTGGTCCCCTCCCCTTTCTCGTTCTCTGCCTTCCCCCTTCCTTCCCTCCCTCCCTCCCTATTCCAAATGAGATTAAAATGGTGGATTATATTAACGATAACCTCTTTTATGGACCTTTGTCTCCGGCATATTTGTCGACCACAACGATATACACATTGACTCCGGACTCTGGTTACGAACGGTACGATATTGTGATTAATAGTACTGGCACTTCTACTCTTCCACCACTCATTAATGCTCTCGAAATTTATAGAGAGATATAGTTTGCTAGAAAACCAGAATGTATACGAACAGTCCGTCGTCTATGGTGCGGAGTGAAATAAAGGATTTTTTCATTGAGGAAATCGAAGGCCGAGATGGAGAATAAGAAGGATAATAAATTCGTGATATATATTTTTCTATACACGTTTTATTATGTATTATACAATGTGATATACAAATAATATCATTAGTTTTGTGTTATACACTTGGATATAAAGATAATAATAAATTATAGACAACTACCGAAGGAAAATAAGTTTTTGTTATACACAAAGAAGAAAAATAAAGTTGTGATATATATATTGGTGTACATGTTATACAGTATGATATAAAAAATAAAATTTATTTGTGTTAAACACTTGGATATACACTATGATATACAAACTATAGACAACTATCGAAGGAAAATAAATTTTTGATATACACAAAGAAGAAAATAAAGTTGTGATATATATATTGGTATACATGTTATACAGCATGATATACAAAAAATAAAATTTATTTGTGTTATACTTGGATATACACTATGATATACAAACTATATTTATAATTTTTAACATTTTTAATGCTTGTGAGAAATAATTTAAAAACCTAGAAAAAAGATTGTAGAGATTTGGGAGAAAATCTTGAAAGATTTTTGAATTCTAATGAAAAAGAAATAAAAGCCTATTTTTGGGGTGATGGTTGGGCCATTAGAAGAGAGAGAAGGTCATTAAATTTTAAATTTAAGCTACGTGTGCCAAATGCTAAAAGATAGGCCATTTTCTGTCAATTATTGGACTAAGTTGTTATGCAATGCTAAATCCTCCTTCCATTAAGTCCCAAATCCATTTTCGGATAACCCATTTCCAAGCTTTCGGGTCTTCTTGGTCTTGGGTCTCTCTTTCTGAGGTTTCAGCCATGGCTTTACGCGCCTCGGCGTCGAGTCTGTGACGCTCCGCCTCGTATGCTGCATCGTCAAAAACTGCGTCGTTTATCTTTTGGGAATCCACTTTGAATGAAAATTGGGGAATATCAGAAAAATTGAGAGAAATAGGGCAGTGGGATTTGGAGAGAATTCGGCTGTGTTTGGTTGTGGAAATGAATGGAAATGCAGAGGAAATTCGGAGTACGTGTAATTCCATGAAAGGTAGTAGTTGAACTTCTTCAAGGATTATTCACTATTTGGATTTTTGGAACTGATTTCCCTTTTTTCCTTTTCCTTAATTTTTTTTTTCCCTTTTTGGTCTTTTTCTTATAGCTTTAAAAAACAAATCAGATAACAGGGTTTATATTCAACTGAATTGGTTGAGAATTCTATGTTAAGGGAGTAATTTTTTTTCATAAGGCACACATGTTGAGTACTTAAATTTGCCTAGTCTATATAGCGCTTCATATTTACTCCTAGAAAACATTTCTTACCTACACAACAAACTTTTTTCATAGGGCACACATGTTGAGTACTTAAATTTGCCTACTCTATATAGTGCTTCATATTTACTCCTAGAAAACATTTCTTACCTACACAACAAACAAATATAAGTTAACCCATAGATAGTTTGGAAGGACTACATTAGAGAAAGTGAAAGGATACATGATTTTAAATAAAACGGAATACTATCAAATATTAGTTATATGTATCACTCGTTATACTATTAGATGCTTTCTATCCCTACTACATATTTACTCCTCCATTTAACGGTCCCATTATGGGTGGACATGTGGCGGCATTTTAAACACCCTAACCCGTTTTCCTCACTAATAACAAAACCCACCCAACAAATTTGAACCGGTTCAGCCTCCTCCATTATACATAGTCCATGAACAATTCATCTCTTTTTTTGTACCACCACTTTAAGTCCATCTCCACCATAAACACCTCTCGGCCTATATAGAACTACCACATCTTTTCACCAAAAAATAATTATGCGTCAAGTATTCCATATTTGAGAATTTTTCACAAACACCCATAACTAGTAGATTATAATAAGATCTAATCTAACGACACAATTTTCACACCATCTCCCTCCTTTCAAAAACCACCTCGTTCTTCTAAGCTAAAATCTCCACCACCAGTTCACCTTCCACCTTATCCTTCATCCACTCCATAACAACCCGAAAAAACTAGCAATCTTGCCTTAGAAAATGAGTACGCTTAACCCCACCACCATTATATTATCCACCATACACACCTTCCTCCCCCGACAATCAAGGTGTTATAAAGACCATAGAAGAAATCACATCATAAAGGAAAGTGCGAATGAAATAAAGGAATAAGAGGGTGCCAACGTTGTGAGAATCAACGATAAAATTTTGACCATCGAAAGCTATGGAAGTTGAATATGATGGTGGAGTCGCCTATTCTTCAAACCTTGATTCGACCTATTAACCCAGAAAAACATGAACGATCACCTTAAGCTCTTCAATCGACCTCAATTTTAGCAAGTGCGGTTATGGAATTGGGGTTGTGATGAGATTTTGTCACTACTGGACTAAAATAGGAAAATTGGCTTCAATTTTTGTGTAGAATTCATGATCTGAAAATTAGCGAGCATCATCGTTTCCTGAAGAAGGTGTAATAAGTGATCAGAAAGTAAAAGGTTATTTCAGTGTGGTTCTAGGAGGAGGAAAATAGTCTTTGTACTGGTGATTAGGATATTTTATGATAATTTTGGGTCCCATATCTCTGAGTTGGAGTGCCTTTAGTGGGTTAAGGATTCTTTTACTTACACGTGGTTGAATCGGTTCGGGGTTTTTAGGTGGCTTTGGGTATTAGTGAGTAAAATCGATTATGGAGTTGAAATTCACAGGTCATGTACAATTTGTTGTTGTTGGCCGCTCATGTTTAATTATAGTAGTGTGGAAGGATGATATTCTAAAAATTAAGAAAGTGTCAACTACACCACAAGGTGTCCAAATCCTGGTCAAGTTGAACTCTTCTAATGACCCTTGACTTTTTTCAGCAATTTATGCCGGTAATAATTATGCTCATAGGAGAATCCTTTGAAATGAATTTATTAATATTGTAGACTCTTTCCAAGGTAGTTAGGTGGTTGGAGGTGATTTTAATGAATTCCTTAGGGCTAGAGATAAGTTTGGGCTAAACAAAGTAACTAGTTTTCTAGAGCTAACACTTTTAGGCATGCATAACTCAATGTAAGTTTGTAGGTCTAGGTTTCAAAGGTAGAAAATACACCTGGACTAATAAAAGATATTCTAACAACAATGATTTGATACTAGAAAGGCTAGATAAGTGTTTTGCAACTCAGGAGTGGTTAGTTAAATATTGTGATTCTTCAGTAACTCATCTCCCTAGAAATCACTCTGACTACTGCCCCTATTTGTTAATCTAGAGAAGGATAGTGTTAACAATGGTAGAAGACAACTCATGTTTGAAACCATATGGTGTGGCCACTAAGATTTCCCATCTCTAGTTCAGGACTGTTTCATAAATGGAACCAGTTTAGCTTAGGCCACCTCTTTTCAATCTACTATTATAACTTGGAATAGAAAAGTTTTTGGAAATATTTTTCATGGAAAAAAATAACTCATTTTTGGAATAGCTGGCATTCAGAGAACTACTAGCAATCTCTTCATTACTTTCCTCCAAGAACTTGAGGTCAAGCTCCAAGTAGAGTACACTGCAGCCCTGAAAAATGAAGAAGATTTCTGCAAGTTAAGTCAAGAAGATTTCCACACTTCAACCATGAAAAGAAGGAGAAGGAATAGAAGTTTGACTTTGACAAATAATGTGACTAATTTAATTTAGGATAGTGATGCTATAAAATATATCATCTTTACCTATTTCAGGGATCTCTTCATTACTAATCATCACTATAATAATTAACCAAACACTAATCTGGGGTGTCATCATATTATTAGTGAAGCCCAAAAGTCCATTCTTGATGCACCCCTTAGGCAGATTGAGATCAAGCAAGCAATTGACTCTTTCAAGCCTCTAAAGGCACTTGGGCTTGATGGACTTTATCCTTTTTCTGTTAAAAGTACTGTAAATTCTCAAAATCATGTTAATGTATTCTGCCAGTTTATCTTCTCAACTTACGAAATTATCCCTAAGATCAATTCCATCTTTATATGCCTTATTCTCAAATGTGCTAATAAAACCATGCTCAAGCATTTTAGATTTATAAGCCTTTGTAATACAACGCATAAAACAATCATCGTGAATAGAATCAAGCCTATTTTGTCTTCTATCATTGATCTAAACCAGACTAGTTTTCTTTCTAATAGAAGGGCTATAGATAATGCTATCATAGTGCAAGAGTACATCACTCATTTTTATCAAATGAAGTAAGAATACTAACATAATCCGTAAAATTGACTTAGAGAAAACTTTTGACATAATAGAATGATCCTTCATTAGAGAGACCTTTCTTTTCTTAAATCCCAAGAAATCTGATTCAATTAATGCTCTCATGCATCTCCACTTCCTCTTTTTCTATCTTGGTAAATGGAGGCAAGACTGACTACTTCCATCCTTCTAGACGTATTAGACAAAGGGATCACATCTCTCTCTATATCTTTATCCTCTGTATAGGGATGTTGTCCAGATAGATTGATGAGGAAGCCCTCTAAAACAATTAGCTCCCCATCATAATTGGTACCTCTAGGCCTTTCCACATTTTCTTTGCATATGACCTAGTTCTCTTTGTTAGGACCAATACGAAAAATTATGATACCATTATGGCCACCCTCAATATGTATAGTTAAGTCAAACTAAAAAAACAGTCACTATAAGTCTAAGGTTATCTTCTCTTCTTTGCCAGCAGAATTTAGCATCAGAGTGCTTAGACACCCTCAATATCAAAGATAGTAGTAGTTTAGAAAAACACCCAGGCTATCTATTTTGCACAAAAGAACTATAAACTCTAACTTCTCATACATCATTGATAGTATGAACTCTAGACTGATTGGATGGAAAACTAAGTTCTTGAACATAACAGGTAGAACTACATTAACTAAAGCATATCTAGCAAGCATTCTCAATCATGTCGTGCAACATATCAAGCTCCCTTCTCATGTTAACAACCTCATAGACATAACCCAAAGAAATTTCATTTGGGGGCACCAGTGTTGAGAAAAAAAATTACACATTATCAACTGGAAAACGATTACTAGAATCAAAAGGGATGGGGTTTAGGTGTCCAAAGTGCGAAATATAAGAACAAAACCCATCATCTCATGAATATCTTGGAGATTGTTTGATAAGCCTAATGATATATGGGCACGAGTCTTAATAGGGAGACATTATTGAAGAGGACAAAGTAAGTCTAAGACTAGAACCTGGAAGTAAATTATGGAGGATTGGGAGATATGCTCTAAAGCTTTTTTTTCTGTTTATTGATTATTTATCATGAATGGAGGAATAATTACACATAATACGCCCAATCAATATATTTTGTTCATTTTACGCCCGATAACTCTCCCTCACCAGGCTTGGTCCATTAGATGAGTAGTTCATAACAAAAATAGAGTAAGTTTTTAGATGGACCTTGGATCCCAAATCACCCTCCCATTACCGATTCCATCCGTGGCCCCTTCTTTCAGAGAGAAGAAAATTAATCTCTTTTCAGATGGCAATTAGGACCTCTTCTCACTATCCTCACGATTCCTAACCAAATTCTTTTCTCTATCAGGAATGTTTTCATCTACCCACATAACTTAGATGAAGATAAGTTAATATGGGTCCTTACAAGCAATACCATATTTTCTACCAAGTCATATTACATGTCTCTTGATTCTCAATCCAAAAATATAACCAATTATGCATACACAAACTTCAATTGGATGTGGAGAATAAGAGCACCAAACAAAATCAGATTCATTCTTTGGCTACTACTTCATGGAAGATTACCCACTAGTCAATACCTCTAATCCGTTGGTCTCAATATCTAATCTTAGTGCATATTTTGTGACCAACCTGGTGAATTAATTTCTCACATTCTTTTCACTTGCATCAATGCATAAGCATTCTGGCACTCCTCTCTTCTAGGAACGTACTAATGTTCCGAGTCTTCAACATCTCAACTTTGATTAACCACAATGGTCAAATACATGGAGCATAATCAAGAGCCATAAGTTTAACACCACTACTTTATGGGAAGACATTCTCCCCGTTTGTTTTTGGCATATTTGGACAACAAGAAACAATAACTTATTTAATATGAAGAAGGACGACACTACTTCTATTGGGAACAACTACTGACAAAGCCACTGAGTTTCATCTAATTACTAAAAGACAATAACCCTACAGACATGATTACCATTAATGTAAAATCGAAACCCCCTGATCGGGGTTCCTACAAACTTAACATTGAGGGATGTGCAATTGGTAATCAGAGAATTTGGAGAATTAGAGAAGTAAGCAGGAACAATAGGGGGACAGGGTTCTTGGGTACATGAAGGGACTACCTCATACAGCTAACAATCTAGCAGAGTTGTTTGCAATTTACAGGGACTGAAATTAGTTAAGAACAATCTAATGCCGTCGAAGATTAATAGTAACTCTAAAGAAGTAATTAACATGATCAAAAAAGGACACCTTCCTTATGACTCCTTTATTCTTCACTGCATGTTATTGATGCAACAACTGGGAAATCTAGTACTAAAACATTGTTACAAGAGCAAAATAGGATGGCAGATTTGCTGGCTAAATAAGGGGCCAAGAAGCAAGTTTTTGAAAAACTATGAGTTTTTGCAGTCCCTCCGGTGTTTGCTAATGAAGCAGTTGGTGGTCAGACATCTTAGAAATTACTTTTAAAGACAAGTTATGACATGTAATATTAATACTATCACTAATGACACGCCATCTAGGCAAGGTTCAAGTACCCACCCTTTTATATGTATACTAGACGGGGATTGCATGTGCCAGCATGAGCCCAATCTATCGGATACATAAGGTATTTATACTCCATCACTCGGGTTAAATTATATGAAGCTAAGAGTTTAAAGACTTAACGTGTGTACTAAAATTGATATAAGTGTATTTCATCCATTTGAAACCATTTTCCTTTTGAAATTTTAGATACGATAGAAACCCTTTTGTATAAGGTTAAAATTGGGCCCACCTGATTTTACTAATTAACCAAGACTAAGGGGTGGATCGAGGATCATCCCCGTGACTTGACAGATCGAGATACGAGGATAAGGTACCGAGTTTAGGGTTCGAGGTACCTGTCGAGATTGAGACCGGTAATGATCGAGATCGAATGGGGTAGACATCGGGCAAAATCGGAGATATCATATTAACGGAAAGGCAAGATATCCGTTACTGGCTGAGGATAACGGCGAAAATCTCGGAACAGATCAAATCAAGGGCGGTTGTTTAGCTAATCATGGGATTTCTTTCTGTAATTAGAGTTATACCGTAAATAGGATTTCTCTACTTCGTAGCAACGGGGTCCCGATAGGTAAATTTTGTAAGGGCCAAACGGTCAAATGAACCGTGCCCATATAGGTTACTCGAACCCTAACATCAAACATGCGCATGTATAATCATCTATTGAAAGAAGTGTTTTTCCTTACCGATATCCCATGCCTTAGAAAATTTTTTTGCTTTACAATATTAGACTCCTGATCTATTTTGCAAACAGGCTTAAGGGTCGATCACAACTGGAGTTCGAACAATTTCACATTACTAAAACCTCAAGATTATTAGACCTTAAAAAGGAAACCTTCGACTTTTATAAGCCACAGGCACCCCGCTCGGGGGCTGACACTTTGGGCAAGCCCGAAGCAGAATTGGAATATTAGCCTAAGAGGCAAGTCCCAAATAAAAAGGCTACATCAGAATTAACACGGTTCGGAGCATCCGATTTCCGTAATAAAATAGGCCTTCAAATATTGTCACAAACCGGTTAAAAAGGCTACCCTCAGCAAAACCACAAAGGGCTTCGATAATATCAAGCCTCAAGAACCCTAAGGGGTACAAAATTGTTCGAACTCTCGAACAATTCCTTATTTCATGCTAAGGCATAACAAATTTTGTATAACTAACAGTATACCTTTTAAGTCGAAAAGGGGAAAAAGCCAGTCCACATCAACATAATACAAAAGCCTAAGGGCCGTCTTTTGTTTTGAGTTCGAGGGATCATCCTCACTCAATAAAAACCTAAGGGTGACCCCACTTCGAGTTCGAGCAAGTACTCACTCGACACTAGTCCGGTCCAAATTGCCTGAACCTCGAATCTATGAATGCAATTTCATAAGGCATAATAAAGCAAAGACATGGAAAAAGGGAAATAAAAGATCTTTTACATATCAAAATCATTTACAAGGGCGGCAAGGCCCGATCCGAACTTTTTACAAAGGCCAAATCAGCCTCAAAAGAAACACCACTAATCCTAAAGGCCTAGTCTTCTTCGGGAGCAGCTTCTTTGCCCTCGGAGTCCTCTCCGCCATATCCGCTCACATCCTTGGAAGGGAAATGCTAACTTCCGAGCCTTTGCTTCCTCAGCCTTGGCGATCTCGAGTTCAGCAGATATGTCGAAACTCCGGGCAAAAACCCCCTCGAGAGCCTCCCTTCGAGCCTACCACTTGGAATGATCTACCATGCCCTTGCCCTGATCGATGGTAGCTTCGGCATCGACTTTGTATTGAGCCGCAATAGCCTGGGCCATAGTATTGGCCACGGTTACTTCAGATCTGGCAACCGCGAGCTCCCAGATTGGCCAAATTGGACTCGAGCTCCTCAACCTTCTTCGTCTGGATTGAGGCATCCTCTCTTGCATATCGCAGCTGCGACTTGGCCGAATCCAGCTCTGCTTGAACTGTCTCCTTTTGGGCAGCCAAAATACCCATACTTCCTTTGAAATGCTCGGCTTCGGCTTGCACTTTATATATGTGCCCTTGGAGGCTCTTGATCTATTCGAGCCTCTGTCGAACCTGCAGAATGGGATTGTTAGTTGTTATCTCCGACTCATCCCCACTATCATGAAGTTCTCGGAATACCTGCTCGGCCATTTCTTCATGCGCGTTTCGGGCCTCCACCAGGTTTACCTGAAGCTTCTCACTAAGAAGCTTGTAAGTATTGCATTTCTCAGTGAGACCCTGGACTTCGACCTTGCGTTCCTCTCGGATTCGGAGAAAGGCTTCATGATGCAGCACCGAAGCTTGAGAGAAAGGAAGAAAGTGTTAGAGATATACACAATCCAAAGTCATCAAAAAATAGCGGCCCTTGAACTTACCCAATTCAGAGCATGCTGGGCCTCGTTGAACAAACAGGTAACGTCTACTGCGTCCATTTTTGCTTGATCCTCTTTGCTGAACAAGCATCGAAGATAACTCAACACCCCTACGGAGGCGGAGAAAATGCGAGTACCTTCCGGGATCAAGATGATGAGAGGCTGCTTATGATCGGGGTCAACGGTGGGGGCCGGGAATTATTTGGTCTGTGTATAGCTCGAGGAAGCCTCATTCGAGCTCTTCCTTGGTACGTCCATCACCCAAACCGGTGATATCTTCCACATAAGCGAAGTAGCCACAAAAAAATTCTTCCTCTCCGTGGGCCCCCTCTCTGTGACAAGTTTTGCAGCCTGAGCATAACTTATCATCGAATCCGAAACTGGAGGGAATGAGGAGGAGTCCCCAATCACTATTTCCCCAAGTGTGTCTTTAGAGGCATCATCTTCATTCCGAGGAGCCTTGAGCTCGGTTTCCACACCAGCCTCGAGGCGAGGCATCTTCGACTCTTTCCAGCTGGGGCTCATCAGGTCCAGGAAAAGTGGCTTCGGCTTCCGCCCGTCCAACGACTCTTTCAGCCTCGGTGCTAGATCACACACGAGGCACCAATGCATAATTTTCTTCTTCTTCGTCTTCAGTCTCGTCCATCATCTGTTAGACGGACTTTAGAGTTATGTGGATAACATCCCCCTTAGGTTTACGGGGCCTTCTGGCTGGCCTTTTCTTTTTCGGGCTTGGGGAACTCGGAGTCTCCTTTCTTTTCTTCTCTTTGCCCTGCTTTAGGGCAGACGGGGAAAGGAGTGCCTCTTCTTCAGCAGAAGGGGGCCTCATTGGCACTCCTTCCCAAGGCCTAAAATATGAAAAAGATGAGTAAGTACAATAACAAAGCCCGACTGAAAACCTTTCCAAGGAAAGAAGTTTACCGTGGTTACGGGCCTCCCATCGGCCCTTTGACAACTCCATCCAAGCACGCTCGGAATAAGCTTTTTGTGACACCAATCCCTCGACCCATTGCCTCAGGCCAGGGATCACTTCCGGCATAACGGCCTTAGTTGCAACACAAAAAATACTTTTATGAGGGGAAGGGAAGAAAGCATAACTTCAAAATAGATATTCAAAGGGCTAAGCTGTACTTACGTTTCATGTTCCACTTTTCAGGGAACGACATATCTCCGGTAGGGATTAGATCCGAAATCTTTATTCGGACAAACGTACCCATCCAACCTCGGTCTCGAGTCTCATCTATGCTCGAGAATGGGGGTTTGGTGGCTCGACGGTAAAGCTTGATCATGCCTCCAAAGATAAAGCCGGGGGCCGTAGAGACGCATGAGGTGATCGAGGGTAAAAGGATGACCCTCGATCTTGCTTACAAAGAATCGAAAGAGGATCACGATCCTCCAAAACAACGGGTGGATTTGGCCCAAAGTGACATCGTACCTCTTACAAAAGGCAACGATGATAGGGTCTAGGGGACTTATTGTGAAGGGGCTAGGCACCCAAATATCCCTCCTTATAAGTAGTGATAGATTCTTCGGGGCTAAGCACTACTACATCCTTGCCTACCCAGTTGCACTCATTTTTCACCTTCTTGAGGAGACATTCGGTGATCGTACACATGTACCTCAACATGGGTTCACCTCGGCTCGGTGTCGAGGGTGTGTTCTCCACCTTGAAATCAGCAGCAGTGGCACACTTCCTCGGAATGAAGTCTGCAAAGGGGTGTTCCTCCATCGCCGCGGCGCCGGCGAACCTTGATGAAGAGGCGGTTTCTTTGTGAGGGACAGTCTTAGAGGTCTTGGCCATTTTTGAATGATGAAGAACAGGGATTAGGATATCTGGCGTTCGATGAAACTTGAAGATTTGCAGAAGAAGAACTTGAAAAATGCAAAGATCTTTGAGGATTAGAACGGAAGAGATTAGAAGTAAAGTTTGAAAAAGTGGAAAAGAGGCCTATTTATGGGTTTCACGACGATGATTCAAAGTTGCTAGTGGCTGACCGGCAACTAACGCAGCTTAAATGCCTGGGAAATTGAACCAAGGGACGTTTCGATCACTTCTAACGCTAGAGTCACAATTCTTACGTTATGGTGAACCAAGGCCCAATTCGAAAACTCAATTTGTTTCTTGTCATTACATTTCAAAAACGAGGGGACTATCTGTATCGGTTAAAATTGGACCCACCCGATTTTACTAATTAACCAAGACTAGGGGGTGGATCGAGGATCAGCCCCACGACTTGACAGACCGAGATACGAGGATAAGGTACCGAGTTTGGGGTACGAGGTACCTGTCGAGATCGAGACCGGTAATGATCGAGATCGAACAGGTTATACATCGGGCAAAATCGAAGATAGCATAATAACGGAACGACTAGATATCCGTTACTGGACGAGGATAACGGCAAAAATCTCGGAACAGATCAAATCAAGGGCGGTTGTTTAGCTAATCATGGGATTTTCTTCTGTAATTAGAATTATACCGTCAGTTGGTTTCATATCAAAGCAATACAATAATCTTTTCTCTTATACTCTCTTGTTCGTCAGTTGGTTTCATAACTCTAGTCTCACTCACTCAGTTCGAGGGCGACGTAGCTCGAGGGATGAATTGCATTTCCATAATGATTTACTTTACTTTGTTGTTTATTCCTACTATTAATCATCATATTTATCAATTGATGCTAGGTGAAATTACATATCTATAAAAACACTTATAAGTTTAATTGTTATCCGATTTTAAGGGTAAACACCCTTGAAAATGGAAGAGCAAAACCTTATTCGCCTGCAAATATAAATTATAAAATGAATACCAAACACTATTAGTTATCAAATTTGCCTGCTCGAAAAGGTGTGGCAGACAAAGTAGAAGTGCAAAGAGGATTCATAATGAAAGAGAGCTTGCACTTGAAAAAAGCTATTAACATACATGGCACTGTTAGATCAAACCCGTGGGTATGAAAATAAACAGTTTAATTGACACAAAATTCTTTGCTTGAAACGAAGTATAAAAAATTCACATGATCAACAAAGTCTAACACCCAGATTAACATTTTTGGAGGGAGATACTAAATAAAGTTTCCTGTTTATTCCTCCGCTTCAGCACTCCTTGCTCCCCTGCTTCTTCACTGCACATGTTAAAATTAATTAAAATGATAAAAACACATTTGTCTAATAGCATTGAAGAATGGCGAAGAAAGTAGAAAATTCAGAGATTTAACCAAGTCTTTCTTCAATCTTTTATGCGTCACCATGTAACATCACCATCAGTAGGAGAAGCCAAGAAAAACCAAAATCAGAAAATTTGTCGAACCGTTTAAAATATTCGGGCAACAGTCCAACAAAGTGTGAAACTAAAGAAATGTATACAGAGACAAGTTGCTAGTGTCAGCAATCTTAACAATAAAACTATAAGGGGTCGTTTGGTATGAGGTATAAGAAGGTATAAGGGTTGTATAAAAATTTAATACCATTTTAATACTCTGTTTGGTTAGCAAATCGGGTATAAATTATTCCGGTGTTAATTTTAACACCGGGATAACTTATACCTTATAAAAGGTGGGGTAGTTAGCACCGGTATAACTTATACCTTCTTCTTAAAAATTATGCAATTGTCATTCTTAATACAACATACCAAACAATGAATAAACAACAATCTCAGCATAACTAATCCCCGCATAACTTATCTCAATATAACTTATACAGCATAACTTATACCGGTATAAATCGTATTCCAACCAAACGACCCCTAAAAGTATTGATGTGTGACTTACTAACTTCATTGTGCCTTAATGGCATCATCTGGATGACATTAAACATGAGTTGCAATATTAGTCTAATCAAGAAAAGAAAATCCACATTTCCATCAATAGAATGGGTTGAGTCTTCGTTACCAATTCACTAATGCATTGCCTTGCTACATCTGACTAAGTACTTCAACACTATATTTATTTTAATAAAAGAGCATCAAACAACCATCTTCAAATTAGGTATCCAGCTAAACTTTAGCTATCTTTGCTTTCTGCTTATTCTGAAACAACAACTGCGAACCTTTTACAATAAGAATATATATCACAAATATGATTTTTTTTGGGATATGGAGAAAGAAAAGATGTAAACGAAACAAAAAGAAGGCAAAACCTATTCTTACTACCTTTGATGTTGGAGTTGGGAATAGTAAGCAGCAGAAGAAAAAAAAAAAAAAAACCAAAGACAAAGTAAGTTAAAGCTGGAGATTTGGAGTTAGAAAAAAAGAAGGTAAAGGGTAAAATATAATTTTAAAGTAATAAGTTAGAGCATAATATGAAAAAGAGCACATTCAATCTTCATGTATAGAAACACACATTTATTTATATATCAAATGCATATTGAAATTTGTACACATTCACATGTATAACTACAAACATATTGACAAGCACAATAATGTTGAATCGCATTACACGAATAAAGAGGGATGTATCGCAATTGAAGCTCCAATAAAATTGGGTATCCGGTGATGAACGGGCCTTAGGAATTGGGCTATATTTTGGGCTTTCATTAAGTCCCAAATCCGTTTTCGGATAACCCATTTCCAAGCTTTCGGGTCTTCTTGGTCTTGGGTCTCTCTTTCTAAGGTTTCAGCCATGGCTTTACGTGCTTTGGCGTCGAGCATGTGACGCTCTGGCTCTTCGTCAAAAACGACGTCGGTTCTCTTCTGGGAATCCACTTTGAGTGAAAATTTTGGACTAATTAAGAAATTGAGAAGGGAATGGAAATGCAGAGGAAATTGTGCAATTCCATGAAACGTAGCTCTCTCTTTCTCTTGAACGTCTTCAGGGATGATTCACTATTTGGATTATTGGAACTGATTTTTCTTTCTTCTTTTTTTTTTTTTTTTTCTTTCAAAATCATTTACATCCCCCAAATTTGCTTTACAAATAAAAGTCATCCTCCAATTTTGAACAATTATCATTCTACTCCTCATATCAAAGGTGACTTATTAAAATGCCTATTTTACCCTCTATAATTTTTATCTTTTATTTTTATTCTAATGATATATTTTTATTATTGATTTATCTATAGACAAAAATTTTATCTTTTATTTTTATTCTAATGATATATTTTTATTATTAATTTATCTATAGACAAATTAAAAAAGAAAAACTTTTTTCGAAACCAAAAAAAGTGAGAAGTATTAGTTAGCATATAAGTTAATGATGTTCAAAAGTGAAATAAATATGAAAATAAAAAATTGCAATTAATAATTTACCCGTATCAGTAATTTGATTAATAACAATCAAAACTAAATCTATTTACAAAATTGAGAATAAAAGAGAGTAAAGATTTTATAAATTATACACTACGGGTTCCCGAAGAGAGAAAAGTTGAACTACTCCTATATTTTAAAATAAAGGACTTAATTAAAATAATGGGCGTAAAATAGAGGGCAATTTTATAATAAATTTACAAAAATTATCTATTTACACTTTACACGAACTTTAATTATAATTTAGAAAAATCTAGTAATAACATTCAAAACACAAAAATTTATATACAAACAAAAACAGTGGAAGCTAAAATATCACACACACACCGATATACATTATATGCATTAATAATAATAATAATAATAATAATAATAATAATAATAATAATAATAATAATAATAAAGTAGCAATACATTTTATAACAAATTATTATTTTATTTATAATGTTAGTGAACTTAGAATAAATACCTGCATTAAAAAATATCTAAATAATATTTAAAAAAAGGTATTACATATATGGATAGTTGAATATGTCAAGGATAAAATAGACATTGCGTAGGATGAAAGGAAGAAAATGACAATTGTTCAAAGTTGGAGGATGAATTTGATTTTTAGAGTAAACTTGGAGGATGTAAATGATTTTCACCATTTTCTTATTTAAAAAAACAAAAACAAATAGGGTAAACTTTAATTAATATTCAACTGAATCGGTAGAGAATTCTACAGTTAAGTAATTATATTCATAGGGCACATGTTGAGCACTTAAATTCTTATGAAGCATGAAAGACAAGAAAATATTTTGTTTTGGTAGGTACAGATTTGATTTACCAAATGAAGTGTGTATAGATGAAAAATAAACGTTCCTTCAGGGACATCCCATAAAATAGATGAAAAAGAAACGACAGTTGGACAACAAGTCCCTACTTCAGCAACCACTCTAAAACAAAATATACATCAATTATTCTTCGAGTCGTAGTGCTAACTCCTAACTATAATGGGTAAAAATTAAGCTTCTTGTTATCACAAAGTAAGGTCAAAATAAAAAAATAAAAAAAATAAAAAAATACACGATGAAGTCAAGAGGTGTCAATATATATATATATTAAGAAAAGTTAACTAGTTACGGTATAATTTTTTGACGAAAGAGTATAGGTGACACCCCTTGAGTACATATCTCCGTCATTGTCAACCACTGCTGCAATCATAATCTTCCGGACTATAAGGACCACATGTAGTGGAAATAGACAAGCTTTTAAAATCAGCTTACTTTGAAAAGGTTATTCAATAAAGTACTTTTGGTGAAACATTTTAACTTTGGAAGGAAAAAAAAAAAGCACTTTTAATCCAAAAAAATACTTTTGATTAAAAAGAAGCTTGACCAAACATATTAGTAATCTCGTTGCTGGCACCACTGTATGGCAGTCAGCTCGCAGCTAACTTCAGCCCACAAGAACACCTGTTTTGATACTTAGGTGCAAAGACAGAATTAAACGAGGGAAACAGGCACACAATGTTTACAGGCAACAAGCCCAACTTTTATTTATCTATCAGATAAATACAAAGAATCACGAGGTAGGAAAGCTCTTTACAACATCCTATATTTATACAAGTTCTGCCTCAGCAGGTATAATACATTTACAAAGAGTATTTCTGCATGTGCCAGCTGTCTCACATGCAGCCAGTCCAGCTGCCAGGTGTGCCACGCACACTGCCCCAATGCCATGCCTGTTGCAGCAGCTTGTGCTGGTAATCATTTTCATCAGAGCATGCCTCTGTTGCTGTAAGCCTGCCATCATGCCTACCTGTCAGGTTCATGCCACCACCGACAAAATCAAGTTATGATTGGTATAGCACGGAAAATGCAGGTTCAATGAACATGTTGGAAACACGTGTATATCAATGCATATAGAAATGTGTACAGAGTCACGTGTGAAACTACATACATATAGTGACAAGCATAATAAAGTAGGACTATATATATAGAGATAAAGAGAGATGGGTAGTTACTTGTAGCTGGCATGAAGAGGAGTGAAGACCAAAACAAGCTCAAGAAACACCATATATTAGGTAAAATATTTCAAACTTTGTGAAGTTTTTTTGTGAGTATCTCGTTGTTTTTCAAATGTCATAATTTATAAACCTTTTAGGATGAACTTGCAGTAGTCTATCATGAACTGTAATTGTTTCTTTACTTTTTTCTTTGATTATTTCTTGCTTCTGACCTTTTAAATGATGCAACCAGTTAAAAATTCTTTATTTTTCACATCTAAAAGAACTTGCATTTATTAAATTAACTTTTTGTAGGTTGCACTTATTTTTAGAATTTTCTAGAGACCGTTTTGCCACCGTATGGTACTCCAGCCAGTGGCGGATCTAGTGTGTTGTTAATGGGTTACCGGGAATCCAGTAATTTTTGTATAGGCGTTGTTTTTCTATTAAAAAATCCACTAAATATTTGGTGAATCAAGTTATTATTGTATGTTAATTTAAAATTACGATAGGAACCTATAAACTTTAAATCCTAGGTTGGAATATATCCCAAGAACATGAATCACCCTAAAGATGGAGCAATTTACAGGTTGACTGAGTCATCCTACATCCTGAAGTAAATACCACCATATTTCCAGTTAGGTTGAAGAGAACATGCCAGCTCCATCACCCCCCCCCCCCCCCAAAACTCATGTCATGGGGGTGATGATCTTAATAGAGAATTTAGGCTTTAGTCATGGTCAATTATTTAATAGGTTTTATGAAAATTACTTCTTTTATATTAAAAAACAAATGAAATCAATATTTCCAACAAGGAATCACATCTCTATTATTAACGACAATAGTACAAACGGCATTTTTTCATGGGGAGGGTGGGGGGGGGGGGGGGGGGGATGACATCGTTTCCTATATCTTAAAAATAAATTTCCACATGTAAATTTGACAGAGTAATATTTTTTATTTAGACAATCACACCCTCTCTATTAAAGTTGCATAAGTAAAATAACATCTTCCATAAAGGAACTACACTAATTCAGAATAAGAAAAACAGAAGAATTTTTCACTTAGCTAAATTAAACCCCATAAGTAAATGTAAAATTAGGTAAATTATTACAATTCCTGAAAATCAAAACCATAATTTCATGATGTCTCTATGCAATGCGTACGAAATTTTAATTTATGCTACAATTTTAATTTATTATTCAAGTTAGGAGTTAAAAAATACTACTATGCTACAATTTTAATTTATCCCCCAAAGTCAACTGCTTTGTCTTAGTCTTTTATTGGAGCACTTTTAGCAGGCTGATGATCACGTACGCTATTCCCTGATTATTTTAATTAGTCTTGGTCTTTCATTATCTTTTAGCAGGTTCACGAATTACTGTTTATTGCCGTCTGCGTCAATATATATCCACCTTACTACTTTGTCTTATTCTTTATTTATCTTTTAGTTGGTTGACAAATTGTTCATATTCCCTTACTACTTTAACAGGTTGATGAATTGAATTAGTCTTGGTCTTTCATTATTTTTTAGCAGGTTGATGAATTGTTTATTACACACTGCATTAAAATATTTCCCCTAACAAATTAGTCTGAGTCTTAATCATAGATTGTAGGAGTGCACGATTATAAGAAATATATGAATCGAGACAATCAACTAATCCTTGTGTACTCATTTTCATTACCTTGTCTGATGTTTTTGTATACAGGCTAAATTGAGAGTTTGTTTATTCGCTACTTATACAGCTAATCTCATTTCACTCTCACCACTATTACCTTATCACCAGCTCTTTAGTTTTCACCCAAAAATCCCAAATATTTTGTCATGACTGTGTCTTCTACCTCACAACAGCTTCGTGTTGGTATTCTCTCAAGTCCAGGCTTGGGCCATATTATCCCAGCACTAGCCCTCAGCAACCGCCTTGCCACTCACCATAACGTCTCAGTCACCGTTTTCGCTATCACCTTCGGCAGCTCTGCGGCGGAAACAGAGATCCTTACATCCGCCAGAAATTCAAAGTCGATTAATATAATTGAAATACCAGCTGTAGATATCTCGAACCTCGTCGATGCCAACACAAAAATGATTGCCCTACTTTGCATACTTGTACGCGAAACGTTACCTGTTGTTAAGTCTGTAATATCTACGGAGAAGCATATTCTGGACGCTCTCATCGTTGATGTTTTTTGCCCTGAAGCCTTGCCAATCGCCAAAGAATTTGGGTTACCCAACTATTTATTTATTCCTACGAATGCATGGTTTACAGCTTTGACTATATATTGTCCTGTTCTTGACAAAGAAATTGAGGGTGAATATGTTGATCAAGACGAACCGTTGCAAATCCCGGGTTGCAAACCGATTCATCCGGAAGACGTTGTTGATCCTATGCTGGACCGGAACGATGAGCAGTATCGCGAGTACTTGAAGGTACATGGGGCCGGGTTCGGTTTGTCTGATGGAATCTTGATGAACACTTGGGAAGATGCTGAGACCGGCTCACTCAAAGCGCTTCGAGAAAATGAAATATTGAAAGCGCTCCTGAATAATTCACCCATTTATCCAATTGGACCGTTGATTACAAGATCACAGGACCAAGAAATCATAAATGAGAGTGGTGGTGATAGGAACTTTGTCCTCAATTGGCTGGATGAACAAACTCCCCAATCAGTGTTATACATATCTTTCGGGAGTGGTGGGGCCCTCTCATTAGAACAGTTAACTGAGCTAGCTTTTGGGTTGGAGTTAAGTGAGCAGAAGTTCGTTTGGATAGTGAGACCACCGTCAGAGGTTGTTGTAGACTACCTCGCCGTAGACAAGGAACATGGTGATGGCACTCCTGAGTACTTGCCAGAAGGTTTTCTAACTCGAACGAAAGATTTTGGATTGGTTATTCAGATGTGGAGTGATCAAGCAAGAATTTTGAGCCACCCGTCAGTTGGGGGCTTTTTGTCACACTGCGGATGGAATTCTTGTATTGAGAGTATAACAAATGGTGTGCCAATAATTGCATGGCCGTTGTACGCTGAACAAAGACAAAATGCCACCATGATGACGGAGGAACTTGGTGTGGCTGTCAAGCCAAAGGTGTTGCCAACAAAGAAAGTAGTGGAAAGGGAGGAAATAGAGAAATTGGTGAGATTGGTAATGCAATATGAAGAAGGAAAGGACTTGAAGGAAAATGTGAAGAAACTTAAGATGAGTGCAGCAAAAGCTAAGAGCGTTGGAGGCTCATCTCACAATTCAATGTGTGAAGTCCTCAGAGACATTGAGAAGAAAATCCATGGTTACAAGAAAAGTATGTCTGAGGAAACTGTCTAAATTAAAAAGGGAAAGCAAGCATGGTCAAGTTGCTTTACTAATTTAATATATAAGTGTTTTTCTCTCTATAGAGATTCACTTTCTTTTGAATAAACATGCAAGCAGTGGTGGATCCACATTGACAGATTAGGATGGCATGCACCCGCAAGGTTGGCAAACTGTTGACGGAGGCGGATCTTGTTAGGGATATAGTAGATATGCCCTAGATCCAGTCTCATATTTGATGATTTGAATATATTTTTGTGAACGTTATTTGATATAAAATATATATGGCATTTGATATTCTTTTATATTGTTATTAATTGCTTGATTAATTTGATAAGGCCCTTGATTAAATTTTGAGACTTGACATTGTGGTGGAGATCATGATAATGAGAGTGAAGTTTCTTATAATTTAATCTAAATTTGTTCTTGATCATAGGATTATTAATTTGGACATTAGTAATCCGGTTAGATCGATATTTATGCGATTGTCTTTATGGGATAAAGATTAGTTGATCTTATTAACTAAATCACATAGATAGATGATGCATATAGAGATATGATCATTGTACCGACTCATTGGATAATTTTTAATGGTTAGAATTACCATAAACTGTCAATATGATATTCTCTTGAAGAATGTGATGTAAAATTTCCTTTGACCTGAGATCGTAATATAGTAATTAACAAGTTATTTATTGTGCTTTGATACTAGATACCTATGGCCCTAGGGCGATAGTTGAAAGGATATTGAGTACGATTAAATACTTGTAGAATTAGTGATTGATCAAGATGGAATCTGTCAACTCTTGGTAATGAGCTTATGCTCCATGTTGTCATGAATTATAAACGACCAAACTAAGACCTTGGCCAGGAAAATTGAATGAAAGAAGAAAAGAGTTTCTTAGGTCATTCAATGGTCGATTACATTTGGCATTAACACATAGTTGGTCCCCTATTAGGATTTGACAGTTGAACCATATCCTAAGGTGACCCAGAGCTATAAGGACAGAAGGAATTACTATATTATTCTTCTACTGGTTCTTGAGAGTAAATTGTATACTTCACGTTATCCGGTCGTTAAGGAGTGTTGCTAGACACCACCCTTGATTGATATATTGATATGATCAATTTACCACCGGATTAGTATTGAACATATGGGGTCGCACACTAACGAGTGTTCTGATCTTTTTTTTTTGTTGGTAATTCACAATATTATTAGTCACCAAAGAAGCAAATTACATCATATAGCGGCCAGCTCGGCCTATACTGTGACAACCCGACCCGTCGTCTCATGAGTTACCGCGCCGTTTCCCCCATTTTCTGCTTCTTTATGCTTCGTTATCCGTGTCTTGTGTGATCGAGTTGGTTTGGAGAAGTTTTGGCAAGAAATGAGACACTTAGTCTCTTTAAGGAAGGTTTAGTTTGGAAAAGTCAACCGGGTGTTCACTATTGTGTTAGAGGGCTCGGATATGAATTCCGATGATTCGGTTAGCTTCGGGGGATGATTTGTGACTTAGGAGTGTGATCGGAAGTAATTTTGGAGGTCCGATGTAGAATTAGGCTTGAATTGGCGAAGTTAGTATTTTGGCGAATTCCGGTTGATAGGTGAGATTTTGATCCGAGGGTCGGAATGGAATTCCGAGAGTTTCTGTAGCTTCATTAGGTGATTTGGGTTGTGTGTGTAAAATTTCAGGTCATTCGGAGGTGTTTTGGTTGGGTTTTTGATCAAATGCGTGTTTCGGATGTTTTAGAAGAACTTAGGCTTGAATCCGATGTGAATTGATGGTTTTGGTATTATTTGAGGTGTTTTGAGGATTGGAACAAGTTTGGGTGATGTTTTAGCATATGTTGGTGCTTTCGGTTGAGGTCCCGGGGGCCTCGGGTGAGTTCCGGATGGTCAATCGGACCAATTTTGGCATTTGGGAGTTGCAGGTTTTTCAGTTCAGTGTTGCAGAGGTTTAACCCTTCGCGTTCGCGTAGGGTGAGTCGCGAACGCGTAGAAGGAATTTGAGGGCCAGGAATTTAGGCCTTCGGTTCGCGTTTGAGGCCTCGCGATCGCGGAAGGTTAGGAGATCAGGCATCGCGTTCGCGTGAAGGTCTTCACGTTCGCGTATAAGGGCTGAGGTCCAGTGGTGAGTTGTTCTTCGCGTTCGCGGTTGAGGGACGCGTTCGCGTAGGTTTAGGGACCCAGGGCTTCGCGTTCGCGTGTGGGATACCGCATTCGCGAAGGGTAAATTGGTCAGTGGAAAAGTTTGTTCATCGCGAACGCGAGTGGGCCCTCGCGTTCGCATAGAGTAAAATGTCAGCTGGCAGAAGGGTTTTTAATGATATTTCATCCGCGAGCCTAAGTTATTTTCCTCCATTATTGAGCACCTTGAGAGCTTTTTGGGAGGAATTGAAGAGGGTTTCGAATGGGATTGATTGGAGGTGAGTCCTACGAACTAAAAACACGATTATATTGTGAAATTAACCTTGGAATTCATGGAAACTTGGCAAAAATTGGAAGAACTAGGGCTTGGATTTCTAAATTTTAAATTGGGATTTGATGGGTCATTTGAGCTCGGATTTGAGAGTTCCTTATAGCTATGGACTCGTGGCGAGATAAGGAACCCGTTGGTGTAAAAATTTCTGAGATTCGAGAAGTGGGCCCGGGGCTCGGGTTTTTGCTAATTTCGAAATTTTGATATTTTTCGATTGTTTTCGATTGGGTATTGTTTCCTTAGCATATTCTGACGTATTCGTTCTGATTTTGGTTAGATTCGACGCGCGTGGAGGCCGATTCGAGAGGCAAAGGCGTCGCGAGCTAAAGAAGTAGCCGGTTCGAGGTGAGTAATAGATGTAAATGATGTCCTGAGGGTTTGAAACCCCGGGTTTGCACATCGTAGTGCTATATTGAGGTGACTTGCACGCCGGATAGCGAGCGTGGGGTAGAGCACCGTTGGGGATTGTGACTCGGTCCGTTCCGGTAGATGAATATACTGCGTATTTGACTGAAATTTACTTATTATCATTATAAGTTGAGCTGATTGCTATATTTGGGCTTCGTCCTAACTGATTGAATCCTTCAGCGATTGCTATTACTGGTTTCTTATCATTTTTACATACTATTGAACTCAGTTCCAGTAATTAATACTATTTTTGCAAACTCAACCACCTTTTCTCAAACTTGAAACTTAATTAATATTTTTAATGAAGTCTGGGCTGAATATTTCTATATTACTGTGCCCGAGGGGCTTATGTGATTCTAGACTGAGTATGGGATCGGGCTACGCGTCGCAGCGGTATTGTATTGATATTGATATGAAGGGCCTAGTTTATGCCACGAGATGGCTTATTATTGCGCTTGGGCCGTAAGGGGCCCCTCCCGGAGTCTGCACACCCCCTGTGAGCGCCGTCGACGATAAATAAATGGAGCGGGCTGTACGCCGCAGCGGGTACTAGAGAGTACCGGACTATGTGTTGCATTTCATATTTGACTGTCATTTACTACTTATCTATTGTAGTATTTTCATAATTGTTTTATTAGTTTACTGACTTATTACTACTTGGTTTAAATTGCTGTATTTATAGAATTACTTTGTGCCTATTCAAGATTTCTTATTCTCAGCCTTTATTTATGTATATTACTCACTGGGTCGGAGTACTCACATTACTCCCTGCACCTTGCGTGCAGATCCAGGTACATCTGAGGCTGAGTGTGGACTTCTCTGCCGAGTAGCATATTCGGGAGTATCAAGGTAGCTGCATGACATCCGCAGTCCTGATCTTCCCTTCTATCTTATTGCTTTATTTCCGCATTTCTTTAGAACGATATATAGTAGGTTGATACTCATGTATTAGAGGCTCAGACTCGTGACACCGGATTCTTCGGGCTGTGTAGTAGTATTGATATTTGGGATTTCCGCATGTTTTAACTCCATTTTAGAATTTCAGTATTATGACTTAGTAATTTATCTACGTTAATTAATTCATGAACTGGATAAAAATGGTTAAGGTTATTAAATTGGTCGGGCTTGCCTAGCAGTGTGTTGGGCGCCATCACGACCGGGGTTGGGGTCGTGACAAGTTGGTATCAGAGCCTAGGTTACTTGGTTTCGCGAGTCATGAGCCGGTTTAGTAGAGTCTCGTGGATCGGTACGGAGACGTCTGTACTTATCCTCGAGAGGCTGTAGAACCTTTAGGAAAACTTCGCATTCTTGAATTCTTATCGTGCGTTCTTTGATTCAGCTAGAAAAGTAACTCTTGAAATTCCTTCCACGTGTTCGTATGCGCGCATGAGCGCTCAGTATCATATGTGCCTTGATGGTTTGTGATTCCCCGGTCGAGGGGCGAGATGCAATCTCTGTGAGTTTATGTCGGGCTAGTCTGGAGGACTTGAGGCCGGATCTTTGCCTATGGCTTGAGCGCTGAGGTGCTGATTGTGTGAGCAAGTGTTTGAACTTACATGTTCGGTATGGGCCCTATTAGTGGGAGTGACGGCTGGATAATTATGTGATGAGTATGTTAGTGCTGCGAGATGTATCTATATGACTTGGAAGTGACGAGGAAGGTTTCTGGATGATATATGAACCATCAAGTGTTTGATTTCCATTGTGATTGGATGTGTGGCCTCGAGTTATGGGCGCGTGAAGAACCTTTTTATGTTTTCCAGTTGAGAGTGAAGTAAATTTTATGTTGCGGTACGAGTTCAGACTCAGGAAGGCTAAGTAACTGTGTAATGTGTATGACGGTGGAAGGTATACAGAAATGTTAGTTGGAGGCAAAGCAGGTAGGTCATCTCCTGCGGAGTGTTCTAAAGTTGTGTGATCCTTATGTTATCTATTAGAAGACCTCATTTACAAGTGAAGAAAAAAAATATGTTGAAATCTAAGTTGGATCGCCTAGAGAGTGGGCTTAACTGTTGTGTGAGTGAATGTGTTAAAGAAATTCTAGATGATTTGTGATTCCACAAGCTTATGAAGGATTGAGTTTAATCTCACTATGGTATTAAGGCAGCAATGGAGTATATGCGTTATGAGTTATTGTGCGTTTTGATCTATGGCTTCGAGCCAAGTTGGGGAGGTTACTATTGATTAGCGGATTGCACGGTTATGTGCTATGCTGGTTCCGGTTTGAGACATGCTGGCGAATCAGTTCTGGTTGCGGAAATTGAGCGGAGGATGGTACGAGTGAAGGAAAATTTTGACAAAGGTTATATGGTGCTTCGTAGAGGTATGAGAATCACAAGATGTCTTAAGCTGTTGTTAGTAAAGAATGTTCAGTGCATGGAGCAGGAGGATGTTTGTTTGTATTGGGATGAGGTCATATCCTGCGGTGTTAGAGTGCTAATGAGGCACAGGTGGTTCTGTTCGTGTGATTAGGTAAATTGCAGTTTGAAGAAGAATGAATGACTCTCGAGAATGGCTCTAATGTGTTGAAGATTCTACAGGAAACAATCAGGTATCTTAAAGTTGTGGGGGTGGTTGGAGACTGAGTTTTCATTGGAAGAGGTCAAGACATGTGGTATTCCTATGTTAATTATGGGATTCTATGTACCCGTATCAGGAGGGTAAAGGTAACAGATTTAGATTCACAGGAAGTTCTTCAGAGTAAAGTATTCTGGAGCGTGGTGTTTTTGGAAATAATTGAGAGAGTATTCAGCGGCTTATGGGTCTTAGGCAGTGTGGTTTTATGCTGGGGTCTCGTGTGGTAAGCCTGGGTTAAGGCATTGTGGTGCTACAGCAAGAGGGAATATCAAGTTGATGATGAATTGGAAGGAAATTTAGGTAGATGGAGTAGCTTGATAGTAGACCAAATCGGTATGGTAAGGATATGATTAATTCTTTGTATGTGTTCGAGGTAATGGATTCTTACAGGTATTTTGCAGCAATGCTCTTGGGTTTTGATGGCTTGCTTAGCTCGGTCTAGTTAGAAGGATTCAGTCCTGGCAGTTTAATTTGTGCAAACGAAATTGGGAAAGTTCTAGTTGATCTCTACCGTGGTTGGAGAAGTGCATTTTCTACGAATGTGAGAGGGCATGTGATGTGTAATGATCTTCTACTAGATGGGATCAATGGAAGTTCTTGACTGGTTGAGTGCGTAGATGTATGTGGCTCGGAAGGGAGATAAAAGTTTTCATGTCATCCTTGGATGGTATGGTATATGCGGTATGTTGTGGAGGACGAGACTGACGTGTGCTAGGTTACAGTTCAGTTCTGAAAGGAAGTTCATAAAACTCTTAGGCAACGAGTAGCCTCAGATAATCAAGGAAATGTACTGCAAATTTGAAGTGATTTGACGAGAGTATATGTCTCAGAAAAAGGGAAATGTGATTAAACTGATGATACTTCGGTAGTAATGCGGCATTTTCTTGCTGGATCAACTGGTGGCATTTGGGTTTGCTTGGTGGCACAGGGAAATTTTTTGAGTATCTATCGTGGAATGATTGGGTATTAAAGGTGTGCATGTATTCGTACGGTGGAATTTGGAATCGGGTATGGTGATTGGTGTGCTACGTGGAGTTGGAGACCGGAAGTTCTCATATTCAGACTATGTTGTGGTTGTAGATAGTGTGCATCGACACTGTTTAGTGACTACCGGGATCTGGAGGCCCGAGTAGATCTTTCTTTGCTTGGTATGTTAGATTTTGGATATGATATTGGAGTGTAGACTGGTTGTCTCAGTGTTGGGTTATTCTGGACTATTGCGCTATGGGCTATGCCGGTGACGCCACGGGTTGAGTGACGAGGTGCGTCGGATTATGTTGTGGCAGAGTGGTTTATATTTCAAAGACCCAGCGGACAGCTGGGAAGGATTGCCTTTCTTAATTGGGCCTTCGTGATGGATGTCAGCGCAGAGGTTTCTGCCATTGATTCAGTTCCGGTGTTGAGTGTCTTTTCTGATGCGTTTCTTGTGGCCGGGCATGTCGCCGGGCGAGGTTGCAGATTTCAGTATTGATTTGGTGCCGAGCACCGTATCGTATGGCTTCGGTAGGAGTTGTAGTAGTGGAAGGAGCAGCTTCGAGCTTCCTTGATAATGAGTTTGTTGGCAGGCCAGTGTGGATGCGTGTTCTAGCTTGAGTTGGCTTGGTTGGCCCCGAATGGTATTGTTGAGGGATAAGTTGGTTCGATCGTTATTGAGTTTGTTAGTGATCTGGGAAGATCTATGAGTTTCTTTTTTGCGTTGCGAGACGTTATAATTTGTTGATTATGGGCACATATGGTGCGGTTCCATTGGGATTTCATAGTGGAAGTCGAGCCGGAAGAGTAATTGGGAGTTGCTCGGTGAATAACGTACCGGTTATGTTCTATCGGGTTTGCGTGGCATATGTTATTTGTTTCACTGTGAGTGTAATGATTTGCTTTGGTTCCAAACATCAATTGAGCATGGTTGTGGATTTCGAGAATAGTGACTTGAGGTATTTCATGTGGAGCAGTATTTGGATAGGATCGCGCGTGGTAGCAAAGCTGTGTGGAAATATGACCTTGCGGGTCAAATTTGTGTGTTCTATTTCTATGGTGTGAGACGGGTTCTCAGCCGTGTGATGTGATGATATTGGTGAGCTTGCGGTACGGCTCTTTCGTTTGAGTCAGTGTCATGATGTGAGTATGTTCGGATTGTTGCCTATTGGTGCGCGGACTGCGCAATGTGTGGCCTTAGCCTGTCTTGGTGTTTCATGTCACCAGAGTAAATGCGTTGGAGTAGAAGAGATCGTTGGGGCCTGTAATGAATATAAACGGATTCGATTTCAGCATGTTTGATGGTTAAATATCGAAGTTCGGTTCAGAAATTTGCTATGGTCCTTGCCAAGGAGAAGTAACCTTATGGATGACCGAATCTGAGAGATGGTTAAGATTTATTGCGTGTTTCATTTATCATTGGCAGTATATGAAAGTGTTGGAATGGGACTTTTGTTGATAAGAGGTTTCTACCGGTATTCGGGTGTTGTGTGCAGCTGATCGCAGCGGACTCAACCTTAGGAAGAGTGGGCGCTAATACTTTTACCCAATAGTGGTATCGGGGTCAATTTCCACAGGGAGCTAGAAAGGGAGTTGGATATTTGCTTAGCCTAGAAATGCGTGTTTGCTTCTAATTGATCTTCTAACATTTTTGGGTTATTATGATTATCAACTACAATTTAACAACTACTAATTATAACTAAATTATGCTAAGATATTAATTCTAGGTTGTATGCAAGATAGAGAAAGACGCTAGGGTCGTGGCACTTACCTAGGTGGTCAACTAACGGGTAGAGATTCCTAATACAAGAATGATGATTATGGGACTTATGCTATAACCGTTGCACGATTGCACTCACTCTCACACCTCTCGGTAGAAAGAGCGATTTTGCCCAATTGACTCTCTCGAGACCAATTGGGTAGGCCAACAAGCCCAAGCAACTTAGGGTTCAAGTTGGGTAATTACTCTCTCGAGGTTTAACCCATTAATTGGGACTACCATTCTCATGGGTCCATCCCAATTCCTTGTTGGGTTAATTTTGGAGTCATAGACACTCTTTTTCAAGAAGAGTCAAGACCCACTAAGCTAGACTTAGTGTTTGCAACCACCAAATCCTAGTTAAATCATAAAATTAACCCAAATAACAAACACCCAACATCATTCAAGCATTAAACAATCACACCCATTAATTACCCACACTAGGGTTGAGCCACAACCCTAGCTAATGGGTTTAGCTAGACATAATAGCAACAGAAATTGAAGAAGTAGTAGATAAAATCAACATATTAATTAACTAGAATGTTAAATCTACAAGAATCCACGATAAAACAGATGAAAATGCCCAAAATAGGCTAAAACTTGAGTCTCACGAGTGCAGCTGCTCTCTGATATCTAATGCTTAACCTAAAAATAATAAATATTCTATTTATACTAGGCTAGAAAACTTGGACAAAAATA